>NW_012116910.1:103499-169872 GCF_000951035.1 Colobus angolensis palliatus
AGGAAGGAAGGAAGGAAGGAAGGAAGGAAGGAAGGAAGGAAGGAAGGAAGGGAAGAAGGAAGGAAGGAAGGAAGGCCATAGTTTATGGAAAGTATTAACCCTATTGAGAATTCTGGAGTTAGTACTGAGATCATGAAAGTTTCTCAAGACTAAGCAAATGAAAAAGAAAGGCAATTATTTAGTTTCCCTTCAAAAGTATGTGTGTCTCTGGTGTGTGTCTCTGGTGTGTGTGTGTGTGTTTATGTGTAAGAGACATAAAGAGAGAGATTTTTCCAAATTGTGACATGATTCCATTGGAGAATGGGGAATGGAAAGTTTGGGTGCTTGGTAGCAGGGCGCATAAAAGGGCAAGGAACGCAATAGAAAATGTCTAAAATGACTTTAAAAAGCAAGTGACAGCAGAAGTCATTGATCATGGAAGTGAAGGGTCACTCCCTGGGTCAATGCTTGTGGAAGTGGGGTCCCCAGGGCCAGGAGCAGGGAAGTCACCAGGGCTTTTTGGAGATGCAGATTCTGGGCCCGCCACAGACCCCACTCGGCAGCCCTGGGCCAGGGCCCTGTCTGGGGGAGACCCTGAGAGGCAGGACCTGGGGCCGGCTGGGAGGCTGGGACCACTCAGGGATGGGTTTAGTCTTCCCTCGTAGACCTTGAGAAAAGATTTGACTTTGTACATGTGTTTTTCTTTTCTGATAAAAACAAATGCTCAGTTTTTCAGAGAAATATAAACACGTGGAAAAATTAAAACCATAAAGTGCTGCCCCTAGTATTCACTATTTCAGAGTGCACTTGTTTTTGTTTTTGTTTTTTACCTTACTATTTTGGGGAGAGAACAGGATGAGATGGGCCTAAGGAAATGAGGGATGAGGCTACAGCTGTCCTTCACTGTTGGCTCTAACTAGCTCCACCCTGCTCACTCACCATGTGCACGCATGGTGTTCACAACAGGAGAATGATCAAGCCCCAGTTCTAGTGTTTCCAGAGTCAGGGGTCTCCCTACGAGGCCCTGGCCCAGCCAGCTCCAGCCTCACCTGCATAGCGGTGGTCTCCCTGGCAGCACGAGGTCCTGCCCACTCCCACTCCTGCATCAAAGGCCCCTCCTTTGCAGCCTCCTTGACCTGACGCAGTGACTGTGCGATGAGAGCCCATGAGACTCTCCACTCCTTCAGTGGGGACTGTGCGTGCCCCTCAGCTCTGCCCCCAGAACCCAGTGAGAGGCCTCGCAAATCGCCCCACTGAGCCCAGACATTGGCTTAACTCCCTTCAGATGCATTTGGGCTTTTGTGTCTCTCTCTTGCTCTGACATTTGGCCCCAGAAGGCAAGGAACAGTGCCTCCTGAACTCTACTGGATGGTGTCTAATGCCAGTTATGACACAGAGGGGCCACACATAGCGGGCTGATTTGTAGGGGAGAGGACTGCATCTGTGACCGCCCAGAAAGCCCTCAGGGAAGGCCCTGCCCTACACTTCAGGTCTCCTGGAGTTTCATGGTCCATCCTTCCACATCAGTTACCTGAAAAACGATACTCGGTGGGCCTGGCCTTCTCTGTCTGAGCACAGGGCTACACTGTGCCCTGGCCCCAAGCAACAGTTTGGTCTAAGGGCATTGCTCTGGCTGGATCTGATGCCAGCAGAGGCTGGATCTGATGCCAGCAGCTCTGCTCAGCCTGAGTCTCTGCACAGCATCCCTCCCTCTGTGACCCAGGACACGGTCAACCTAACTGTGCGGTTGAGCACAGACACCCACGCTGGTGTCCCTGCATCGCCGGGTTTCACTCTATCCTGAGATCTCATATCTGTTCTAAAATCTGACAGGATGACTGGGGAGATTAAACTTAATAGTAAATGTAACATTTTCGGAATTAAAAATACAACGCGTAACGTAAATGTGAGAATAATTATAAATAAACAATTAATGAGCAGAGAGAAATCTACAAGTGGAAAGTCATGTGAATGTCCCAACAGTGAACGTTTAGAACTTTATAAAATGCAATTAAATTATACAAACTATAATTAACTTGCCATTTCCTGCAGCCTTATTTAAAAGAGTATTGCTATAAAAAGGCTTCCACGAGACCTGCACTAAAGGAAGGCGAGGCACAGCCTGCCCACTGCTTTTCGCTCCTATTCAGCAGAACTTTCTAGTTGCTAACGTTAACAAATCCACTTAACCCACAGAGACCTGAGGGGCAAGAACTAGGTCCTGACACGACCCATGTCACATGGAAATGACCTCCAGTGAAACGGGGTCCCTACAACCACTCCCTGGCTCCGAGGTTACTGGCCGAGGAAGGTCTTTTCTGTGATGGAGGCTGAAGTCCGCCATGAGGCACGCCTTCCAGCCGGGCGTCCACTCTAGCATGCTGTGTGGGGTGCCCGTTACCCCACCACCCACTGCGAGTCAGGTCTTGTTCAGGGAACTGGGTCCACACGGGGAAGCAGCAATAAAAGCCTCTGTCCTTCCATAGTTTACAGAAACAGCAGCGGGATCCTCGGAGGGAGAGAAAGCAGAGCTGGGGTGGGAAGGCAGGGCAGGGCCGTGGCATGGAGACAGGGGGTCAAGGGCAGGAGGCAGAGCTGGGGTGGGAAGGCAGCGCAGGGGTGTGGCATGAAGACAGGGGATCAAGGGCAGGAGGCAGAGCTGGGGTGGGAAGGCAGGGCAGGGCTGAGGCATGGAGACAGGGGGTCAAGGGCAGGAGGTTATTGGAGGTGACACTTGAGTAAAGGGTGGAAGGAGGTGAGAAAATAAGTCATAGTGACACCTGTGGAGTGAGGTCCCAGGGAGGCAGGGAGGGCAGGTGCAAAGGTCCTGCTGTGGGCGTGTGCCCGGGGCATCCCGGGAGCAAACCTGGGCACTGCGGCTGGGCCAGGGAGAACAAGGCCAAGGATGAGGCGAGCACCCAGAGCTAGGCGAGGCTCAGGCAGGGCCAGAAGGTGTCCATCTCCTAGTAAGGTAGAGACCCTGGGATGTGTCCAGCAGAAGGAGGGGACAGACGGCGTCCTGTTGAGCCTGCTTGCCTTCTGATTTAGGAGCAAGAGCTTTGCTGCTGTATTGAGAATGGCTGTGAACTGGAAGCAGGGGACCAGGGCAGAGGCCACAGAGATTGTCCAGGTGAGAGAGGGTGTGGCTTGGGCCAGGGTGACAGTGGGGAGAAGAAGCTGGTCGGGGTAATTTGAAGGGAGAGACGGCAGGGCCTTCCATGTCCTCAGTGCCAGTGGGTACAAGAAAGATGAGACAAGGATGAAACCCAGGCTAGGCCTGAGTGCCTGGAAGAGCCAGTGACTCGGGATGGAATGAACGAGGAACAGGTCCTGGAGGAGCTGGTGACCATTATATCTCGGGATGGAATGAAGGAGGAGCAGGTCCTGGAAGCTGGTGACCATTATAACTCTGGAAGGAATAAAGGAGGAACCGGTCCTGGCGGAGGGGATGTGGCGAGCTGAGCAGCAGTTGTAGAATTTGCAATCCTGTATCCAGAAAAGATGTTCACATTTGTGATAACTTTATCCTTGAGATCATTAAAATGCTAACAGCTTAACTCTGGAGAAATCCGGATGGGCCTTACGTCATTTCTGGGTATGTAATCCCCCCAAACTCCTAAAACCCACTAGGGTGTTGAACTCTAGAATCAAAACCAGTTTATGAAAATGGCTGGAAGCTGAGAACCCAATTATTCCACACAGAGGCACACTCTCCACGGAGCTTCTGGCCCAGTTTCTTAATTTACCGACTCAATTGCATTAACTGGTGATTGAGATTGGTTTGACTCTTTGGAGATTTTCTTGACTCTGTCGGTGACTGAGGGGGTAGAGATCTGGGCTTCCTGTTCCAGATTTTGGGGGTTTCCACACAGCCTATGAATGTAAAATCAGGAGCTCAGGACATGCTCCTGGTTCAGATAAATTGAAAGTACAATTTTCTCCAACAGCAAGACAGGAAAAGGAAGACAAAACTGTCGTGCTGGCTCTCCTCTCTCTGCACACCAACCCTAAAGTGCCTGGTGTCAGGCAAGGCCGCTCAAGGGGAAGGTGTGAGGTTCTGTGTCTGAATGAATTGGGCGTGGAGGGGGAAGCGGGGGTGGAGGATAGACAGAAGCCCCTCGTCCCGACACCGGAGTGCCTTCGCTAACAATGGCAAGACAGTTGGCTTCTCACATCTGCAGCAAAAGAGAGACAGAGACGGGATGGAAGTAGTTCCCAGGCCACACCAGCTGCTGCCGCTGCCTTCCCCGCTGAGCCTGGAGCCCCGGGCCCCACTGGCAGTGCAGTAAGCTGTTGACATCCCCAACTTGTGCTACTTGGGGACAGTGGGCTGATGAAGGCAGGCGGCTCTCATCTGGCGAGGGGTGCAGAAATCGGCGCCCACGGTGAGAACACAGACCAACACACAGAGCAGATGGCCAGATGCCCGCTCGGCTCTGCTTCTGGGGCTGTTTACATTCTTAAGTGACTAATTTTGACGTGTTACACTACTAATGAAGTTTTTCAGTGTGACCCAGTAAACTGCTGTGCGGCCGAGACCGCGTGACGTAGCGTGACAGCCCTATGCTTTCCCATTCCACCTGCAGCCCACGGCTGACGCGGCTCGGGTGGAATCACAGAGAGCGCTGTGTCACCCGGGATGGGCTGCCTGGAGAAACTTCCTGAGATGTCTGCTTGCAGTCCGAATTGGGACCTGCAGGCTTTTCTCTAGCCACATGCCTGTGTCACCAGTCTGTAAGTGTTCTCAAGGACAGGAAATAAAACCAGGCAGCCTGGCAGGCTGGCCCCGCGACCCCGCGAGACCACAGAGGCCTAGTAAGCCTCACCGCGGTGGCTCCTGAGCCGACAGGCAGCTGCCCATCTTTTGGATCACTTCTTGTGTCTGATAACCAAGCCCTCTGTGGGTGAGAACCCGTGGCCTCGCAAGGCTTCCAACACACCACGTGTTTTCTGGGCAGACGTCCTTCTGCAGAGAGAGCTTCTCTCCTGATACATCATTGAAGTATATGCACTTCTGGAGGCGGCCAAAACACACAGCCTGCACAGAAGAAAGACCCACACGGAGAAAATGGAGAGCCGTGAACTGATCTGAACCACGTGTGGTTCAGCTTAGGGTGACCCCGGACAAAAATTCAGGCAGCTTCTTAAGTTTCTCAAACCAGTTTGCATGTTCAGACTCAGCAGTCTGTAAATCAAAACCACCCAGAAAAACAGGCCAGGAAGCCCCTGCCCAGCTCATCTGGACCCTGCCTGCATAGTAAGCTATGTGGTTGACATGCTGTGCCATGCACGTGCCAAGCAAGCATGAGCGATGACAGGGCTGAGTGCTGCTGCTACCTTCAGGAACCCACCTCACCTTCCAGCTACTTCCGGAAATCAGACACAGAAAGTGTAGAGTGGGTGCAGAGGTAAGTCTCTTGCAAGTGGAATTTGAGTGAATAATCTAGATTAACTGCCTGTTAACAAATGAGCATGTATATTAAACACATGTGTGTGTATTATGTATGCCCTTATTTATAGATACGGATGTGTGGATATCCAAAGTATTTTCATAGCAACACTGAATAATAAAATTCTTATTAATCCTGATAGTTATTAATAACTTGAATGAATACTACTGCTCTGTGATTATAAAGAATTCATTTTAAAAGTCAATAATTTATCAATTTTCTATCAAGTCTTAATATATCTCTAATCTTACATTTAATTCTACATATTTTTCTCACTTGTATGCTTATTATTTCCGAGGATGCAAACTAAAGTAAAATATAATACAAATTCCTTTGTCTGAAGGAACTTGGTAACATAGAAAGTCATATCTATAGATACAATATGACACAGAAGGGTAACTCTGTGAACACTGGATCAATATAATATTCAGTGGCTTGCAGCTAGCTATAGTATCACTAAAAGACAGATTGGACAAGCTATCACCTGACAGCAAAGCCAACCTAGACAGAGAGACTCTAGATAGAATTTTAGAGTAATAAAGGCAAGAATCTAACTACTGTTTAAACAAATAAATCTGGCAGATTTTATAATTAGTCATATCTTAAATATATAACTCAACAATTAGGATATAGTGACCATAGAAAGGCATAGAGCCAGGACAGGTTGATACAAACACTTATCCCGTTAAAAATGGTCTGATCAAAACAAAAGATTTGTATCTCAACCAAATTTTGAATAATATACATTTGCACTTAGCCACATATCCCCTGGTGTAGAACTGAGATCTATGTAAAAAAAAAAAACAAAAATCTTTATCAGTACTAGTGTGCTTACAATAGTGTTCACGTGAAAAGCTGACCGCAAACACCGGGGAACTAAGTCCTCTCATGGAGACCTAGACAATTCTAATCTGAAATCATGCAGGCAACACCTTCATGGTGACATTAGTGGCCCAGTTTCTTGGAGCCCTTGAGCAAGTTTCCCTCTACGAGATGGGGAAATCCGGGTTGGAGGTGGGGTGAGATGGGCTGGAGTTGGGGTTTATGTGCCCAAGGGGCACCCCTCTGCAGACCTTAATGGGTGTGGAGTCCAGGTAACAGATTGTCAGCTTTTAAATCTGCATATCTTAGAGGTAAGTAGGGGAAAGAAGCAGCTGTATCTCACCTTCTGGGCCAATGTGGATTCTTTGCAACAAAGTTACAGTGTTGAAAGCAAGTGGGTGAGGTCACATTTCTATGTGGCTGGAGTTCTCTGAGCAAAACTTCCTGGCAAACTGGGTTAAAGGATGAGGAAAGGCACACAAGCCTTGAAAGTTTAAAAAAAGAAAAAAAAATATTCGGGAGAGATTTCAAGTACATCTCTCCTGGAATAATCTTTTAAATTCTACATTCCTAGAGTCCTTCTTTATGACAGAAAGCAGGGGTTTCTTTGCTCTGGAGACAGCACAGCAGTGTGGTAGTTCTTACAGAAGCATGAGATTTGTAATTTGGGGTTTGGGGTTCTCCTCCTGTAGCGCAAACCCCCACTTTGCACATGCAGGTGCCTTCTGCGTCTCAGCAGGATTGGGGCATGGGACATGGGCATTATCCTGGAAGTAAATCATCAGTCTTCCTTTGATCCAGAAACCTTGTGTGTGCTGTTAAGATAAAAGAAATAAGTATAAATATTGAAAACTTATCAGATGCTTCAGAGGGTCCCAGATGCAATACCACATTGGGGCCCTGTTTATTCCAACCACTGAACTCAGAGGGATGGAGGGGGAGTGCCTTCTTCTTCGTGGCAGCACAAAACTGTGGCACTTTGAACCCTTCTCCAACAGGCAGAGATCAGCACGGTCAGAAATCATCTCTGCAAACTGCCTTTTGTGCAGTGTGTTCCCGAATCCTGAAAGGATTGTCTCTGAAATTCTAGTAACATTGGGAGGATGCAAAGAATGAAGTTGACTGTTGTACAAGATTCATTAACAGGAGGGCGGGCATGAGGAAGGAACTCAGAGAGGCCCCAGTGGCCACCACCCTCAGTGTTTCCTTGGTTCCCAGCAACTTCCCAGGTCTGCCTTTTCTTCCTGCTTTCTTAGCAGTTTTAAAAGAAACTAAAGTATCACAGGTTGCAGAGGCAGCTGTCAGCATTTCCCCTCTGGGTACACCTTGCTGGAAGACTTGGAGGTGAACTCAGTGTGGATGTCTCCTCTATTTTGTAATTTACTTTTTGGAAGACTTCCCTTTCCAAGACAGGGATCATTTTTCTCTGCACTATAAGAACGATGTCACTCTCTCAGACTGAGAAGTAAAACTTGCATTAATCATCAAATACTTGTTCTTGTCCAGAAAAGTATTAAGACATCAAATCTCAGCCTGACCAAGGAATGGCAGGGTGTCTGTTCTGTATTAGAAACCTCCTCCCACTCCAGTCCTAGGGGCTGTTAATCGTCACCGTGGCATCTCCAGTTAACAAGGTCAGAAACGCCAGGAGGACAGGATCCAGCTCCTCTCTCCTTGTGCCATCTATGGCCCGACTCCGAACCATTCTTCCTACACCCAGGCCAAAAACCCTGGGTGCATTGGGGGCATTTCGGATTAAAATAAGGTTGATCTTCAGACTCGAGAGCCAAGGGACCCAGAAAATGCAAAATGCCAAAAGCCAAGTGTCAACTAAGGAGCCTGCAGAGGAGACCAAGTGCCTAGGATTTTTTAAATCTCCCCGAAGAAAATCCCCATGCACAAGGAAAAGTTTTAAATTGTAAATATTGTGATGGCGGAAAAGAGACTGGAAGAGTGACTAGCAGCCAAATGGACCTCACGATGAATGGACACACAGAACAGACGTCAGGGCAGCTGCGTGCTCTTTGCTGGATGCATGGGATGAGGTCCACCGGGGTAAGCAGACAGACAGACAGACAGGACAGACGGGGGCCAGACCACAGGCGCGATGGACCGAGCCTGACTTTGTGCATTTCCTTCACATGCTGCAGTCACTGTGTCTTTGTGAGCTGAGCAGCCTTGGGCCCAAACAGCGCTGCTGCAGCCGGGGTTTTGCAGACACGTGACTATGAAGCTGTGGAGCACAGACAGGGAGAGAGGAAATGATGGAGGCAGGTGTGCCACCCGTGGTGAGCTGGCAGCTGCTGTTGGCTGCGGTTCCACCAGGCCCGGCTGTGCTCCCTGGGTGCCTGCGGCAGGACCCAGAGCCTGCAACCTCAGCTGGTGGGCGTGGGGAGGTGCAGGAAACAGCCCAGAGCTCCAAAGAGGAAGAATTCAGAGAAAAGGGAATCATTAAGAAATGGATGATGTGCTTGGCGTGCATCAAATGGGCCCATCCTGTGCTGAGCTGCTCCGGCCTCCTCTCATTGATGCCTGAGCACGCTGTCAACGCGGGGGCTATCAGCAATTGCTCAGGCCTACCCTCTTTGTTGCAGAGCCCTCCATTCAGCAAATGTCCTATCACCGCGGCCCCCCACAGCCTGCAGAACAATGGATGACCGGGATCCATGTGTGTTTCCCGGCCAGATGTTACAGCCCCTGCAACATCTGGAAGAGCGGCAGGGTGGAGAGCAGGTGACCCTAAGGAGGGGCTGAGATGCCTCCTGAGCCGTGGGTGTCCATCAGCTGCATGGCCACAGAGCTCCTCCAGCCCCAGCACCTGCTCACATTGGAGAAGCTGACCTTCCTAGCTTTGCTGCGAGAGTTCCACACAATAACAATCCATCATGGGCACTGGGGGAGATACCAGGGTCATGTGAGGAGTTAGACTAAACTCACATCTTTTTCAGCCTCCCAACCTGCAAATGTATGGCCATCGAGATTCCAGTCACAGCTTTCTCTCGCCAAGCACCAGCTATGCATCAGAAATCATAGTGGATGTGTTAGCTATCATGGGAATGTCCGTGGAATTCTGGGAGGTGGGTTTCCTCTCCCCCATTTATCCCTGGGTAACACAGAGGCTGACAAGCCTACTGGTCTGCTCAACCCCACACAGCAAATAAGCACCCGGTCAGCCTGGGTCTGTCCGAGGCCGACTGTCCTGCGTCCGGTCGGGTCTCACACAAGAACTCCCGGACGGCAGCAGACTGGAGTGGAAAGGGATGTGGTCCAAGGTCCTGACCTCAGGGCTATGCCCTTTCATTTCGACACCAGTCAGGGTGGTCATACGGTAACATGTGAATATGTTTGTGAAACTAATGTTGGCCTTCATGGCATGCCTTGTCGTTCTAGGGGTCATTTATTACCCTACAAACCACTCTAGAAAAGCGCCCACATTTTCGATTCTAAAACAGTTTCAAGATTGGTTGGACGCCAACAAACGCTTTCAGGGAAAGCCTGTTCTTTGAGGTGACCCCATAGGATACTCACGGCAGGTGAAGGCTTGCCTATAAAACAGCAAGGTTTTCCACAATATGGAAACACCACCTGTGATTTCACAGGCCGGCAGCAGGGTTGTGGGGGAAAGACTGGCTATGGGGTGAGCCCAATCTGGACTCCGACCCTCATTCCCAGGTAAAGGACTTGGCATCCCTGCCTGCAGGCTAGGGTCGGGGCACCACACCCCATTCTATCATGGGGGCTCATGCATAATGACCTAGGGACACCCAAGACAGGGCCAGGGTGGAGCATGTTGCTTGCATTCCTATGGGCCAAAAGAAGAAGGAGAAAATACCTCTGTGTGGCCAGCAAGTCCCTCCCAGTTTGAGACATAAAGTATCTGATCCTCGGGAACAACACACACCTCATAAACAGATGGGAGAAGCAGAGAGAGAACTTATGCCTGGGATAACCTCACTGAGCTTGTAAAGACGTGAGAAGCAGACTGGCCAGGCTGTCAGTGGAAACTGGCCGGCTGGTCATCAGCTCTCCTGAGCATCAGTTACAGATACAAGGGGCTCATTCCAAGAAGGGATGAGGTCTGACCCGGAGAGCTCATCCATCTATGATGACGTCCGCTCTGCCTGTTGGCCCGTCACTCCCATGAGGCTGAGTTCCTGCCCCCATGATACTATCAATGAGTAGAATTAAGTTGATCTCAGGCTCCCCAAACCAACCTGCCACTCAGGGAGGAGAGAGAGTGAAGCTGAGCAAGGGCCAGTTTAAACATGCTTCAACCTTGGGGTATGGAGGCGCAAAGCAGCAATGGCCTAGTGACTGGCCCTGGGTCTGTGGGTTGACTCCATCACAGCCTGCAGGGTCTTCTGGCTCTCAGATGGTCTTCCTCACATGCTGGCAGCCTCCTCTGGGAAGTTGGGAGGCTGGGGGGCCGGGAGGCTGTGTTTTTACTCTATGGGGTTTCTCTGGACTGAATTGTACCCCCCAAATTCATATGTTGAAGCCTTAACCCCCAATGTGACACTGCTTGGAGATAGGGCCATTCATGGAGTGATTGAGGTTAAGTGAAGTTCTAGCAGTAGGACCCTCATCTGATGGGATAGTGTCCTTGTGAGAGGAGAAAGGGAGACCAGCTCTCTCGCTGTGTCTGCCATGTGAGGACACCGTGGGAAGGCAGCTATCTACAAACCAGAAACCAACCCTGACTGGCACCCAGATCTCAGACTTCCAGCCTCCAAAACTAGGAGAAAATACATTTCTGTAATTTAAGCCACCCAGCTTGTGGTATTTTGTCCTGGCAGCCCAGTAAAGTGAAGGCAGGATTCTCTGCATTCAAACAGGGGCGAGACTGGGTTCTGCCACATGGCGGCCTCAGGGGACCGTGAGGGTGACCAGGGAAGCTGCCAGGCCTCTGGAGACCTGGGCTAGGAACACACATGACCTCACGCCTGCCACTTCTGTTGGTCAGAGCCCAGCCCTGGTTAAGAGAGTGGAGATGTAAGCTCCACCTGTTGCTAGAAGGGGCCGTGACAGTGTGTGGCTATTTGCAATCGACCACACTTCCTAACTGGGGGCAGACCCAGATGTGTGTGTGTTCTGTTTTTTTTAATTAATAGACTTTATTTTTTGAGTAGTTTTAGGCTTACAGAAAAATGAGTGAGAAGTACAGAAAGTTCTCATACACCCCCCTGCCAACACCTCCACCTTCACCTCCCAGTTCCCCTGTTGTTAACATCTTGCATGAGTTTGGTGCCTTTGTTACAATGAGGGAGTCAGCATCCACAGATGACTATTAACTAAAGTTCTCAGTTCACTGAGGGCTCCCTCTTGCCCTTGTGCAGCCTGTGGGTTTGGACACGTGCATGATGACATGAATCCACTATTACAGTCTCATCCAGAGGAGTTTCGCTGCCCTAAAATTCCTCTGTGCTTCACTTGTCCATGGCTCCCTCCCCCAGAACCCCTGGAAACCACTGACCTTTTCACCGTCTCCATTGTTCCGCTTTTCCCAGAATGTCATGTAGCTGGAATCATCCAGTACGCAATCTTTCCAGATTGGCGTCTTTCACTTAGTAGTAAGCATTTAAGGTTCTTTTGTGTCATTTTATGGCTTGATAGCTCCTTTATTTTAGTGCTGAATAATATTTCACTGTCTGGATGTGCCACAGTCTAGCCACTCATCTACTGAAAGACATCTTTGGCCAGGTGTGGTGGCTCACACCTATCATCCCAGAAGTTTGGGAAGCCAAGGCGGACAGATGACTTGAGGTCAGGAGTTCAAGACCAGCCTGGCCAACATGGTGAAATCCCATGTCTACTAAAAATACAAAAATTAGCAGGGCGTGGTGGTGTGCACCTGTAATCCCAACTACTAGGGAGGCTGAGGGAGGAGAATCACTTGAACCAGGGAGGCGGAGGTTGCAGTGAGCTAAGATCGCACCACTGCCCTCCAGCCTGGGTGACAGAGTGAGACTCTGTCTCAAAAAAAAAAACAAAAACAAAAACAAAAAAAAACAGACATCTTGGTTGCTTCCAAGTTTGGCAATTATGAATAAAGCTGCTATAAACATTCATATGTAGGTTTTTGTGTAGACAAAAATTTTCAAACCATTTGGATAAATATCAAGGCATGTATCTTATGGTAAGAGGATAAGGAACTGCTATGCTGTCTTCCATAAAAGCTCTACTGTTTCTCATGGTGCAGAGCTCCCTTCAGCCATATCTTTGTCGGCACTTTGTGGTGTCCATGGTTTGGACTTTGGCCATTCCAACGGGTGTGTGCTGACATCTCATTGTTGTTTTAACCTGTAGTTCTCTAACGACACGACACTGGGCGTCATCTCATATGCTTCTTTCCTTCTATATATCTTCTTTGGTAAAAGGTTGGCTCAACTTTTTTTGTCCATCTCTAAATTGGATTGTTTTCATATTGTTGAGACATGAGAGTTCTCTGAAGATTTTGGAACCAGTCTTTTATCAGATATATGCTTTGCAAATTGTTTCATCTCTGAACAGCATCTATTGAAGAGCAGAAGTTTTTCATTTTAATGAAACAAAACTTATCAGATTTTTTTTAATGGATTGTGATTTTTTTTGTTGTAAAGAAAAAGTTGCCATCAAATCCAAGGTTACCCAGGTTTTCTCTGGCATTATTTTCTAGGAGTTTTATGGGAGTGTTCTACATTTAAGTCTACGATCCATTTTGAGTTAAATAAATGCAGGTTAAATAAGCTCTAGCCTTATACTCTTTGGGGGACCACCTTTATGAGGAGAATACAAAGTCACAACTACCAAATTTTCTATAGGGGCTTTTGAAGCTGTCCTGCAAGAGAAGAGCCCTGAAAGTCAGACTTTCTCAGTTGCAGGGTGAACCTGACCCACTTCACAGGTGAGGCTGGGGTGCAGTGGCCCCAGTGAGATGGCTGCATTGGCACTGACACCCAAACCAACCACAATCCTGAGGCCAGGGCAGCTGGCCCAGTGGGGCAGCCCTGGGCCCTGAAACTCCTTGTGGCTGAGGTAGGTCATTGTACTTTCCCGCCCTTTATGGTCCTCCAAGCTCCAGCGAGGCCTCCTAGGATCTCAAGGTCAACACCTCTTGCTCCATTCAGCTCTCCCTGTCCCAACATCTTCCAGAGTCTCCAGAAACACCTAAGAATGGAGACACCACCCCACTCTGTATTCAGATTCCCCCATGATCCCATCTGCCCCAAGGTGGGCAGAAACCCAGCATTTAAGTGCCCCCAACATCTAAGCAAGCCTCACTTCCTGGCCCTCTCACGGTCTCAGTTCAATCACTGAATCTCTGGGGACCTTTTGGAGGGGTGGCGGAGGTGGCTTGGAAAGCCTGGTCATTCTCTCACACACCTGAAGTCATTGCATGTTCTCAGCAGGCACTTTCCATTTGCAGTTCTTCCCCTACTCCCAGGGATTCTGAAAAAGCAAACGACAGACTAGAGCCCCTGTTCCTCTCCTTGTCAGGCGTCACCCTCAGAAGGAGGTGGGGTGTGGAGTGTCATCCACCGGCCATGCCAGCAAGGAAAGGAGGGGACTCACCACTGAGCCCAGGGATAAGCTTTGGGGTCATCTAATGATAGCAATTTGGGCCTCTGGACAGTGAGTTCATGAAATCTTGATTCTTTCCTGTTGTGGTAAACTTTTGATCAGCTCGGTTTCAGCAAAAATTCCCATGACCAGGGGAGGAAAGACTCATCAAAGCATCTGTCCTTTGGTCCTGGGAATCCGACCCTTTAGATGGTGGGAGTGTGTTGGGTAATGGGATAGGGACTCTGGGGGTGGGGGAGGAGTGTAGGTGCTGATGATCTCACCTGACTTCCCTGGAGCCCGTGAAGTCTAAGGCTCCTCTTCTCACACCACTTCTCCTGCATCAGTCAAAGCTGGGCAACCCATCCAAGATCAAAGCAGCATGAGAGACAGGAAGGCAGAAGGAGGTCACCTCAGCTCCTGCTTCCCAACGTCAAATCCTATGGACATCCACGCAAAACCTTTAGAAAAACGACCTGAAAAGAAACATATTTAAGTGGTGCATCTTTAGAATCTAAGGTTTGGTGCTTGAGAGAGTCCTTCAGGTTTCAGCGTCCATCCTAGAGAGTTCTGACAGTCAATCCATCCACAACAGCACTTCTACATATATATACATATATAATTTCAGCTTTTTATTTTAGATACAGGGGATACATGTGCAGGTTTGCTACCTGGGTATACTGTGCCATGCTGAGGTTTGGGGTATGACTGATCCCCTTCCCTAGATAGGGAGCATGGTACCCAACAGGTCATTTTTCCACCCTTGTTTCCTCCCTCCCTCCCCATTCGAGTCGTCCCCAGAGTCCGTTGTTGCCATGTTTATGTCCGTGAGTACCTGATGTTACCTGATGTTCGCTCCCACTTCACAGTGAGAACGCGCAGTGCTTAGTTCCCTGTTCCTACATTAATTTATCTAAGATAACAGTCTCTAGGTACATCCATGTTGCTGCAAAGGACATTGATACGGTTTGGCTGTATCCTCACCCACGTCTCATCTTGAACTGTGACTCCTGCAATTCCCATGTGTCATGGGAGGAACCTGGTGGGAAGTAATTGAATTAAGGGGGTGGGTCTTTCCCCTGCTGTTCTCGGGATAGTGAATAAGTCTCAAGGGATCTGATGGTTTTAGAAACGGGAGTTTCCCTGCACAAGCTCTCCTCTCTTTGCCTGCTGCCATCCATGCCAGACGTGACTTGCTCCTTCCTGCCTTCCTCCACGATTGTGAGGCCTCCCCAGCCACGTGAAGCTGTAAGTCCATTAAACCTATTTATTTTGTAAATTGTGCAGTCTTGGGTATGCCTTTATCAGCAACATGAAAACAGGCTAATACAGACTAATTATGGCTATGTAATACTCCATAGTGTATACATACCACGTTTTCTTTATCCTGTATACCACTGATGGGCACCTGAGCTGATTCCATGTCTTTGCTACACCATAGCATTTCCAAAGGGCTCTGTTTACGAAAATCCACTAGAAAGTCTGTCTGGAAACTCATTGCTGTCTTTATCTGAGGCCACAGGCTGATGGGCTCCTCAACTTCTATTCCTAGAGGATCTGTGGACCAGAGGCATCAGCACTATCCCTATTGACTGAAAAAATACTCAAACTGCCGGGCTGGAGTCTCATCTCCAAATAAGATAGGAAAAGTTAGGCATATCTTTCTCTTCCTTCAGTGAGAAAAAGACACATCTCTGAAGTCCGACAAGATATTCAGGGTCAAATTCAGCAAGTCCTCATTTGTGGCACACCTGTCATCTCAGAGCCAAATCCTTTCTGCACCAGGGCAAGGCATGGGGCAAGACACCTAATAAGTCACTGGCCCTGTGACTGTTCTTGGGCACCAAAAGCTCCCATCCGGCTGGGCTTCCTGGGTGTCCCGCCCCAGTGTGGAAGGCATGGTGATCCTTGGGGCCCAAGAGAAGCCACAGGGCCAATGGCTTATCCTACTAAGAAGGGACACATTGAGAGAACAGTCAACCCTCTAAGAGTTCAAAACTTACCAAATGTTGCCCAGGCTGGAGTGCAGTGGCCGGATCTCAGCTCACTGCAAGCTCCGCCTCCCAGGTTCACGCCATTCTCCTGCCTCAGCCTCCCGAGTAGCTGGGACTACAGCCACCGCCACCTCGCCAGGCTAATTTTTTGTATTTGTAGTAAGGACGGGGTTTCACCATGTTAGCCAGGATGATCTTGATCTCCTGACCTCATGATCCACCTGCCTCAGCCTCCCGAAGTGTTGGGATTACAGGCTTGAGCCGCCGCGCCCGGCCACCAAATGTATTGTCAACTGTAAATCCAATGCAGACAGTTTATCTGAGAACTTCAAGAAGACAATTTGTTTTAAGAAAGAGATTCTTGGAAGAGTGCTGGTTTATCCTATTTTCCTGATGAAGAATGATGAAATTAAAGCAATGTCAATCACATTGCTTGCATAGGTAAAGTTTCCTTGCACCTAGAACCGGAATGATAATACCTAATTTGAACAGTTCTTTAGAGACTTCACAGGCACTGCATATTCAAGGAACCCAGCAGAGAACCTGGGACATGGTGGGTAAGAAGCAAATAGGAGCCTCAGAGACCAAAGACTGCAATTATGCAGACAGCCCCTTGCTCTGGGAACTGTCCCCTGGTCCCTCAAGGACACAAGCCAGTCCCTAATTCCTGATGCCATTTCTTACTTGGTGATATCGGTGTGGTTTTCCTTCCTAGGACCTGCCATTTTTATGTAAAACAATAACTCTGCATTCCAGGTGCCTTTTCCCCGGGGGTTCTGTTGCAGGCCTGCCGAGTACACACTCTGTTTTCCCTCCTGACTCTCAGCACAGTTCAACAATTCATTTCGCGGGAAGGGCCAGACAGGCAGTCTGTGGGTTCAGGTGGCTGCCCTTCCGTGCCTGGAGTGAGCACACGGCATCGCCCGACCTTGAGAGGGCAGGCGGACGGTGAAAAATGAAGCTCGGCACTTGATTCATGAATCGCCACGTCAGGCTGAACATAATGGAAGCAAATTATGCACAAACAAGCTGTGGTTTGGATGAGTGATCATTAAAGTTTTGCGCTCCTGTTTTCAGCCTAATCCACTAGAAAATTAACTCATGTGGGGCAGGCAGTATGGTTTTCCTTCCAAAAAGCCACTCCCGCTATTGTGTTTGGCCGGGCTCCTGTGTTTTGTGGCTGAGTTCCACACTATTAGTTTCCTCATGGAGGAGCTCCGGGGGCTGCCCCAGGACACCCCAACCCCACTGAAGCAGTATCTGGGATCAGGGACAAAACTAATGAGCAAAAATTAAAGTACGAACGACATCTGTTGCTCAAAGAACCACACGTGCAGGAGAGAAATGCCGTGAGCAGTTTGTTAACACGCCTGTGACCTTCATGAAGAGAAGGTCTTCGTTACCCTCTGGGGTGGGGATCACACCTCCGGATGCTCCAAACTGCAGACTCCTCTCCCAAGAGCTTTGCCAGCCATGGTTGTTTTGGAGCTTACCTAACCTTCTAGCTTCTTTTTTCTTTCTTTTTTTTTTTTTTTTGAGTTGGAGGCTCACCCTGTTGTTGCCCAGGCTGGAGTGCAGTGGCACAATCTTGGCTCCCTGCAACCTCCACCTCCCGGATTCAAGTGATTCTCCTGTCCCAGCCTCCCAAGTAGCTGGGATTACAGGCACGCGCCACCACGTCCAGCTAATTTTTGTATTTTTAATAGAGATGGGGTTTCACCATGTTGGTCAGGCTGGTCTCGAACTCCTGACCTCGTGATCCATTCTCCTCGGCCTCCCAAAGTGCTGGGATTACAGGCGTGAGCCACCATGCCTGGTCTCTATTTTCTTAAAAGTAGGAATATGCACTTGGAATTTGTTTGTTTTTTGAGATGGTTTTGCTCCTGTGGTCCAGGCTGGAGTGCAATGGTGGGATCTCGGCTCACTGCAACCTCTGCCTCCCAGGTGCAAGTGATTCTCCTGCCTCAGCCACCCTGAGTTGCTGGGATTACAGGTGCATACCACCATGCTGTTTTTTTTTTTTTTTTTGGAGGGGCGGATTTTTAGTAGAGACGGAGTTTCACCATATTGGCCAAGCTGATCTCAAACTCCCGACCTCAGGTAATCCACCAGCCTCGGCCTCCCAAAGTGCTTGGATTACAGGTGTGAGCTACTTGCACCCAGCCTGGGATGTATTTTTTAAACTTTAGTGACCTGACTAAGGAGTCCCTGTGGGTCCCAGTTGTTCTCCGCAGCCTTCCTTGTGAGCTGGAGGGCTCCTTCCTCACTGCGGGTGCTGCAGAAGCAGAGGGGTCATGGAGGCAAACCCTGAAGAGAGCGGTTCCCCTCGCCGGCAGCCCTGTAGAGATGAGCAGGGTGCCCCCATAAGTGGCTTATTTGAGCTTGCGAAGGCCAAACAGAGCCCCAGCCCCCATCTCTGCTTTCACTGGGGCCGCGTAAAAGGAGGCCGGGGGCATTTGCAAGCCCCTGGACGTGGCGGATTCACCTCAGGATGCTCCGTGCCTGTTGAACCCTGGGCAAGGCATCTTGATACCTGGGCGACCAAAAGGGAAACCACCACTGAGAAATTTAAGTCTGTGCTTAATTAAGACATTTAAGCTTAGGTGCAGTTCCTAGATCTGATGGCTGTGTATGTTCATCTGTATGTTTGGAAACTGAAACTGACATGAAATATAAATACATAGTCAAGTGCGGAACTTTTCATGGTGGCCCCAAGTCCAGCTTTTCTCAAAATCCCCCGAGGTTGAGGAGACACGGATTGGACCCGGCTTGTGGGAAAAATCACAACCCATGATGTGCTTTGGAATAAAAGACACAAAGACTGCGGCCTGTGAAGTCATCATGGCAGCGGTTTCTGCCTGCACCGTTTGGGCTTCAGTCACCCCAGGGACTCCACTTGTCCCTGCAGGGACCGGCAGGTGCATCACTGGCCCTCATGGGCACACAGAGGGGCGTGGGACACCTGGCTCCACACCCCAGGCATAGAGTCACTGTTGTTCAGTGGAGGGTTATGCCTGCTGTGAGCAGAGCAACACATCTGGGTGCAGGCCTCCCTTCCCGGGAAACAAGCAGGAAGCAAAAACAAGCATCTCAGGGCCCAGCACGTGAGGCTGTGAGAGTCTGCATGTCCCTGAGGGCAAGGGGCCAAGAAGGGAACCTACCTGAGGGGAAGATGGAAAATTCAAGCCCAGAAGTTTTCTCTTTGCTGGGGCTGCTAGGTGATGCGGGTTGAGGCCTCCTGTGCTGGTTAGAGCATTTTGAACATCAGCAGCAAGCAGGAGGGCTGGCGTAGGCCCAGAGAGTCCCTGTTCTCAGAATCACTCGTGCTCCCACTGCAGGGAGGGAGCTCCACTTCCATCACGAGCAGGGGCCACCGACCCCAGGAGCCTTCGCCTCGGTCTCTTCCTCACTTGTTTCTGGTTCATTCACTCATCCAGGAGTCTACTCACTCATGCATTCAATGAACATAATCTGTAAAAGTAGATGTTTCATGTGTGTTCACTACAGCACTATTGACAATAGCAAAGACTTGAAACCAACCCAAATGCCCATCAGTGATAGACTGGATAAAGAAAATGTGGCACATAAACACCATGGAATACTATGCAGCCATAAAAAAAGTGAGATCATGTCCTTTGCAGGGACATGGACGGAATTGGAAGCCATCATTCTTAGCAAACTAACACAGGAACAGAAAACCAAACACCGCATGTTCTCACTCATAAGTGGGAGTTGAACAATGAGAACACATGGACACAGAGGGGAACATCACACACCAGGGCCTGTCTGGGGGTGGGGGGCTAGGGGAGGGAGAGCAATAAACAAATACCTAATGCATGCGGGGCTTAAAACCTAGATAATGTGTTGATAGGTGCAGCAAACCACCATGGCACATGTATATGGATGTAACAAACATGCACATTCTGCACATGTATTCTGGAACTTAAAGTAAAAAAATAAAAGTTGATGCTAGATTCTAAACATGTAAAGTTGTCAAAGACAATCCCCACTTGACATGGCAGAAGTGCAGACCAGATTCGTTCAATCTCTGTTTAGCCCACACATTGTTGGGTGTATGTGGGCCTTGTGTGAGCCACCAGTGATGCCAGGTGAACACCAAGCAGACCCTGGTTTAAACCACAAAGAGCTCATGGTGTGAAGGCAGGTAATAGCGATGTAATGTAATAAGACGGATGGAAGGTAAGGAGCTGCAGAGTGTGAGACCGCATGGCGTGCAGGAAACACGCGTGGTTCCTGCTGTGATGCCTAGAGTACGAGGCCGAAAGACAGTGAGCGCGCCTCTGAAGGTGTGACCCAGGGTCCAGCTTGTGAGACTCCACAGGGATATTGAAGAACTTAATTCCCCAGGACGACAGGCATGTAAATTAGAAGCAAAGGTTTTCAATAGGGAAAGCCGCACAGGTCTTACAATGATGTCCCTGCAGCCATGGAGGAAACCTCAGAGGGAAGCCTGGAGGAGGGGTGTGTGAGAAGTTGCTGCATGGTCTGTGGAGAGTGTCCATAGGCAGGGGTCAGTGGCAGACGTGATTTGCAGATCCGAGAGGGTCAGGGAGGAGAGTGAAGAATTCCCAGGAGGGCAACTGAGGGACATAAGCTCTAGAAGCAGCTCAGAGAGGACGTCCCCAAGGCCTGGACCTCAGAAGCTCAAACTCCAGGGTGAAGGAGGGCGGGAGGTGTGACTGGAACTACGTCTAAGGCCATCCAAGTGGACGAGAGTGAAGGCTACAAAGCTCACGAAACAGCTCAACGTGGGGGTGGCCTCGTGCTCCTGTTCCCCTGGCAGCCCTGGCACCTACCTGTGTCCCAGCAGCATGCAGAGCTCCCATGCACACTCCCAATGCCCCACCTGGATGGTAAATTAACACTATCGAGCTCCTCGCTAACAGTCAAACGCTCCCTCACTATGGGGAGGAACAGGCGGGGCTGGGGAAGATTGGAGGTCAGCCTTGCTGGTGATGAGTTGGCTGGAAGGCCCTCTGTGCACAGGTGGTCTCTGCCGAGGTGAAAGTGGGAAATTCAACTGCAGATCCAAGCTCGCGGTGGAGGGGAGATTTAGAGTTCGAGCAGGAGGAATCTCGGCCTCCCTATGGGGAAAGAAGCAGGTGTTCGGCTTGTGGCTCCAGAGTCCAGCGAGATCCTCTCGCCCAACCATCTCCAGGAGGAGTAAACTGCTGGCCACCGAGCCAAGCAGAGGGAGCGATGCTGTGCAGAAAAGGAACCTAGCATAGTAGGTCACCATCGCTCAGTGCAGCCCCAGAGCTTCCACGCACAGCCATGAGACTCGTGCCAGGTGCAGCAGAGGCAGGTCCGTGTCCTGTGCAGCTGCTGGTATCTGCACCGTGTGTTTACATATCAGCCAGGGAAACGGATTCCACCTTCACGGTGAAGGGGGTGGGGGGACGGGGGACATTCTGAAGAACTCCTTTGTCAAATGAAGTGAAGTTTGCATCACTTCATTTACCCATCTGATGACTCCAGGAGGGCTTTGTTATTATGACCATTACACAGGCAAGAAAACAGAGAAACCAGAGGCTGCTAACCCCGGAGCTGTTCCCTGCCTCGCTCCATGTGGTGCAGCTCCAGGGAGGGTCAGAGAGGATCTGTCCACGCCCCGGAGCTCACTGCTTTGTCTGTTGTGAGTGGCCCACGCGCAGGGTGGAGGTGGGCCTGAGGGCACCAGGCACAGGGTGGCAGTAGGAGGAGGCCTCCAAGAGCCTTGTCCTCCCACACACAACCATCACAGCCTTCGCCAAGACGCCAGCATTCACCATTCCTCCCGCAGGGCCTGGGCTCAGACGGGGCCATGTCTGGGGCCGGTTTCTCTGATGCTGAGGATGTTGCGTTTGCATCTCTGTGATGGGGGCCTTTGTCCTGATTCCTGGAACCCTGGGCACCATCCTCCACAACAGGACCCAGTTGTGACACTCTGAGGGTTTCTCCGGCTGGTTCTTTAAAGACTCCTGGTTTGAGGTTGCAGCCTCTGTGGGGCCTGAATAACATGGAGCTGGACTCATGGTGTTTATGGAGACGCTCTCATAGTGCCTCCTGGCAGCCTGGTAAGGCAGCCGTGTCAGAGGACGTCCAAGTGCCACTTGTTTTAACAGTGAGTTTGAAGAAGGGCGGGCACAGGGGGATTAAACCAGCAAGGTCCCCACAGAGGGGAATGCTCAGGACCCACCGGCTCTCACTCCCCCATTCAGGGACCTTTCCCATGCATCACTGAAATACATGGTGGGTGCTCTTGGCTTGTGGACGTTGTAGTAAAGATCAAGTCCTTCCTGGGAACATGCAGGACGACTGAGTGAAGAGAGGCTGGGGCACCGAATCTGACTGCCTGGAAAAATGGCTAGCCATCCTTTAAACTGTACCAGAAACACAGAATCTGAGTAATGATCATTGTAAAAAACATGTTTTCCATCAGGAAGATCCTTTCTGCTATGAACCATTTTTGAACTCTTTGATGATGAAAAGGAAAAGTCAGGAGAAAGAAATCTTTAGGAAAGGCAAGTGCCTTCCCCTTGATCTGAGAAGCCCATGGAAATTCCTCTGGAAGAGGAGCCCCGGTTGGCACACCTGTCAGGAAGACCTCGAGGGCCGGGCTGCGTGCTGCGTGCTCCTCCACTGCTCATTAATCACAGCCTGTTACTGTAATTTTAATGAATGTTTATCTTATTTTCTTTGTGTAATCCAATTACTTTTGTTTTCTTAGCCAGCGTCAGGGATCTCTCTGTTGCCAGCATTCTGCCAGTCAGTCCACTTTAGATAGGAACAATTCAATTCATTATCATTAAGTGACTACTTTTAATACCACTTTGGGGGAAAACCAGTGAAAGAAACTCCATGTGGCACAGCCCTTGCCTGGTGGAGGGGAGGCGGTCTGTTCTGGGCACCTGAGCGCCCCAAGCCATGGTCCTGTGGGTCCCTGATGCCACTCTGAGCTCACAGCTCATTATTAACCTGGCATCTGGCAGCCCCGCTCATGGGGAAGAAATTCAAAGTTACATGTGAAGGTGGTGAAAATGGTCACTAGTGGAGGGATCCACGCGCACCGACCACTGATGCTGTCATTGGCCAGGGTGCCTGGGGTGGGAGGAATGCCCTGTGTGTGTGTGTGCATGCATGCCCATGCATGGATTTGCATGTGTGTTCTATGCATGCACGCCTGTGTATGTGTGTGTGCATGCATGTCCAGCATGTGTGTGCTTGTTTGGGTGCATGCATGACTATTCATATTTGTGTGTTTTGTGCATGCACACCCATGCATGTGTGTGCATGTGCATTCTGTGCATGTACACATGTGTGTGTAAACAGGAGGCCACCATGTTATTCCAATGGCCCCAACCCTCTCTTGTAACTCGCACTGGTGGGAGCAGCAACCAGGAGATCACAAGCAGGGCCAGAAAGGAGCCCAGACTCCTGGTTCCTCAAGTCAGCAGAGAAGACAGCAGCAGCTGCAGCAGCTGTTTCCACGTGACGATGTGTGAGATGTGAGAAACCCGCTGCTTTCTATCTCTCGGGATGGAGATAGAGTCCAAGACTAGAAACCATACCTGACATTCTTTACCTGCTTCTCCGGACCAGCCCCTTTAGCACATGCTGAGGGAAGGAGGTTTCTGCCTACCTTGTTCCCCAGGGAGCCTTTCTGCCAGTTTCTGTGGAGCCCCCGGAGTTCAGAGCCTCCCCACTGGCTGGAGGGGTGCCGGGGCAGTTGTGCGAGCCACTCAGAGGCCGCAGTGCAGCACAGAGGGGCCTCAGACCTAGGAAGGAGATAACTGAGCATAACCGGAGGCCTGGATAGAGGGAGCAGAAACACAGAACAAAGCATCTTCTAAGTGCCAGGTGATCTTGTCCAAGCAGCAGAAGTAACTGAGAACCACAGTCACCCGTTGGGGGTCAGCAGATTGCACAGAAGGGGAAGGTCTACATTTACAAGGTAATGGCTTACCCTAGAAAAGTCATTAGAGAACTGCATGGTTGAATTGTACTGGGTGAGTGGATGAGGAGGAAAACAATGGGAAACAGAGAGCTTACCTAGTAATGTCTAGTTGGAGACTAGCCCGGCATCCAAAGTTCATAGGGAAAATGAGCAAAGATTAAGGATTTTGATAGGTAATAAATGCTAAATTATGGAATATTCCTGAACAGTTAGCCAGTCAAAAAGAATACAGCTCTTTCAATATTGACACATCCAGGGGTTTCGTTGAAAATGTGCGCGCTTGGCTGCCCCCAGCAGCGAGGACTGAAATGCATTCTCACTCTGACGGACAGCGTCTTGAATATCCAACACATGGTCTAACGGGCTTCTAATCGTGCGGCATTTACCTCCAGCTTGAGTCGTGTTTGTTTGTTTGTTGTTTGTTTGTTTTTGAGATGCAGTCTCTTTCTTGGCCCCCAGGCTGGAATGCGATGGTACGATCTCGGCTCACTGCAACTTCCACCTTCTGGGTTCAAGTGATTGTCCTGCCTCGGCCCCCTGAGTAGCTGGGATTACAGGCATCTGCCACCACGCCCAGCTAATTTTTGTACTTTTAGTAGAGATGGGGTTTTACCATGTTGGCCAGGCTGGTCTAGAACTCCTGACCTCAGGTGATCCACCCACCTCGGCCTCCCAAAGTGCTGGGATTACAGGCGTGAGCCACTGCGCCCGACCTGTTTTCACACATTTTTGGAGCAAAGATAGTTCACAGAGAGCACCTGCTGCTATGAGTGCATTCTCAACGTAGTCAAAAGTGTGCGTTGTACTTTTCTATCTGCTACTTATTAAAGCACAAGAATCAGCGGCAATTTTCTCAAACGTCTCTGAACTACGTGAACATAATGACAGGAAATGATTCACTCGAAAGTATTGCTCGAATCCTGGAGCAGCAAACAAATGCAAGGAAGCGTTATTACAAAAACGTTTTGTGTATTTACTTATTTCAATAACATTGAAAATAATCCCTGACATTGTTTGGAGCAAACATGTGCAAAGACACCATTCTGTGTAGACAGATGACCTTGGGGGTTTATTAAAATTTGAATTCTGATTCAGGGTATGAGGTTGGGGTTAAGTGTGAGATCCTCAGGTCTGACAAACTCCCAGGCGATGCTGACGCTGCCAGACTGTGTATTGAGTCCAGGTGATGTCGGACTGCATTGTGAGTGGCAAACATTTCCAGAACAGGCCTTGAAACTGCCTCTGTTCCCCAAGCCTTGTGGAAGGCGTCGGGATCACCGCCCACCGCATAGAGCTGAGAGGAGGATTCGACCCGCTGAAACGTGGAATGTCTCTGTTCTGTCTGACACCGAACCAGCAACAAACTATCGGCTGTTGTTAGCACTGTTGAGTGTTCTTTATTTAATCATTGGGTGGTGCTAGATATATACCGATGTCCTAATCTTGGGAAAAATATTGCTTATCTCACAGTTAAAAATTGCTGTTTTATTGTGAATATGTAAAAACAAAATCATAATTTTCAAAGACTCAAAACATATTATTTGGTATTAAAAGTTTGATAGGTAATGACTGCATTTTATTTATACTGTATTTGAAGCATTCTAGATACTTAGACAATTTTTTCATAAAAGCCATCTTCTAACGTCTTGATCTGTGAAAAGTAACCTCAATTAAAGCCTGAAATAATGAAATAAACCATCGTTATATTAGTTTCTCTAGCCACAAATGTATACAGGAGGCTAATTAAATATCACCACATTAAATGTATAATTTATCTCTATTCTATGATTGCTACTTTAATTTTAAGTGGAAAAGTTTCAACTTGAAGTACTTTGGCTTTTAAACTACTTCTATGTATGTTTTATAGTCATGCACAACTAGGGACACAAGGTGGGGTTTTCTTTTTTTTTTTTTTTTGAGACGGAGTCCCGCTCTGTCGCCCGGGCTAGAGTGCAGTGGCCGGATCTCAGCTCACTGTAAGCTCCGCCTCCCGGGTTTATGCCATTCTCCTGCCTCAGCCTCCCGAGCAGCTGGGACCACAGGCGCCCGCCACCTCGCCCGGCTAGTTTTTTTTTTCTTTTTGTATTTTTTAGTAGAGACAGGGTTTCACTGTGTTAGCCAGGGTGGTCTCGATCTCCTGACCTCGCGATCCACCCGTCTTGGCCTCCCAAAGTGCTGGGATTACAGGCTTGAGCCACCATGCCTGGCCACAAGGTGGGGTTTTAAGAGGCAGGGTTGTGAAACTGAAACCATACGAATTTGACTTGAGTCATTTGACTACGAATATTAAACCTGTTCCTTAACCCGTGCAGCACAGGCACACAACTGGAAAGCCACTGAAAGTGCCCGTGGTAGTCTTCACTGAAGAATTCCAGTTTCTTCATGTTTGGAGTGTAGCCCCACATTGGTAATTTTTGGAGCTCCTAATGGAACCCAGAGTTTAGAACCACGGCCACAGCAGCATGCTCTGATGTGCTTTTGTGTTTTTCTCCACATCGTGTACATTGGGAAGCTACTAGAGAATCAAGTTTTCTTGATCGTCACTGGAGTAAACACATTTTAGGCACTTCTGTTCCCAAATTCTATAGATGCAGAGTGTGCAGTAAGTCTGTCTACTGTTTATATACATTTGGTTTAATTGCTAGAATTTTTTTTTTTTTTGCTGCAATCTTTAAAGGCCTTAGAGAATAAGGAGAAAAATAATCAATAGTCAATCAAGTTTCTCCTCATCTAGGATTTGTTCTCTTGCCTGTGTCCACAGCTTTGGGAACTTTACTGCACCCAGGATTTGTGCCCTGGGATGAGCATTTGGTTAAAGACAAAAGTTGTACAGAGGCCCTCCAGCTGTGGAAGAAACCCTGGCCCAGGCAGCTTACTCTCCACATGAAGATGAACTGAATGTGAGGACCAAGGATTGGCAAGTGGAGTGTCCTAGCTCTACAGACAGAAGTGAATCCTTAGAGCAAGAAATACAGCATGTAGCTGACTAAATCACAACAACGAAACAAACATAAAACAACAACACCAAAAAGGAAAACACACAACTCTTCTCACTTGCCATGACTCTGTTCTTTGCAAAGGAACATTGATCTGGGTATCAAAATCCATCATGCATCCTTTCTTTGCTTTGCAAGCTGAAAGGATCTAGGAAGTGATGTTTATTATCTTCTCTGTTGATGACATACTACTTTGTGAGTGCTCTTACATTGATTATAGTATTCTTGTTTAAGTATTTTCTTAATACACTTCTCTTGCATTTAACTTCGTAAATCCTACATTTTTGTATAAGTTATATTGCAGAGTGTCAGCCATGTATGCATTTTATCCTTCCAAAGTAACCAACACAGTAATTTGCTTAAGAAGAATATCAAGAAGAATTGGTTTTAATAAAATGTATTTTAAGACATAGAGAAGAAATTAAAAACCATTCATATGTTTAAAACTAAAAATGAAAAGTCTCATCATTGAAATTAACTAAGGAGTGACATAAAGATGGCAGAATAGGAGGGCCTCAGTTTCAGTCCCCCTCGCAAAAAGTCTAACTAATGACTATCCACGGATAAGAACACACACAAGATTTTTGTGAAAAATCCCAAATTTCAAGAGTGAAGTGGAAATATGCTCTTCAACCACAGAGCTGTGAAAAGCAGCATTAGAGGAGTAGGAGGAACAGTTTCACTTCGACCACAGCACTCCGCCCCACTCTCAACAGAGAGGATTCCCCTGGGCCTGTGGTTTCCAGAAAGGGTAAAAGAGAGTCCAAGGTGGGCATTCAGCTTCCCTAGCTTTCTGGGATTCTTGCCAGGAGGCCCTACTTCTGTTTCACCTCACAGGGGACACTGAAGTTACCTGCAGGACTAGACCACTGAGGGCTGGCTAGAAACAACATGGAAGGTGGGTGCACAGAAACAAGGGCAGGTAGCTTCACAGTAGCTCTGTGTTCCTCCCAGTGGTAGCACCCGACCACAGATGCCAGCCAACAGCACAACCCCCACACAAGGCTGAGCTAGTTGCTTCCAGAAGCATGGTTGAAGGTTCTACCTGGCTTTAGTCCCCAGCCAGCCACCCTGCTCAGCCTCAGAGCCCACCCCAACCTCTGACCTGGCATGGAGGCTAGCTGAAACCATAGTTTTCTGCAGAGCATAGTCTCTGACAACCGATCCTGAGTAGCCAAATAGTGACCCCAACCAATATCAGAGCTTAGTATTTAGTCCTGCCAAACTGCAAAATTCAAAGAGTGGTGCCATCTGGCCAAGGAATATAGCCTTTGGCCCTGCCCACTTAGAGGCAAGAGTAGTGCTCAGCCAGGAGCTCTACCTGATAGCAGACCCAGTCAGTGGCCTCACAGGACAGTAGAGCCCAGTCAGCAACCTCACATGACCTAAGAGTGCAGGCAGTGGCCCAGTCCAACTACAGAGTCTGATGGCAAGCTCTGTCTGCCCATTGTTGGCACTAGCTGGCCCATCCAGAACCACAGGCAAGACTAAGAGTAAAGGTCTATGTCTACCAAAAAACAACTATAAATGCCAGAAGAGATGGCTTCTTCCTCAAATCAACAGACGCCAATGCAAGTACACAATGACTACTAAGAGGGAGTTTTCGACACCACTAAAGGAAACTAATAAGGATGCAATACCAAACACTAAATAAATGGAGATCTATGAACTGACTGACAAAAAATTCAAAATATGCCTCTTAAAGAAGTTAAGTGACCTACAAGGAAATACAGATAGAAAACTAAGTAAAAATTGAAAATTAACAAATGAACAAAATGAGACGTTTGACAAAGAAATGTAAATAACCACCCTAAAAGCAAACAAATAGAAATCCTAGAGATGAAGCATAAATGATTGAACAGAAAAATTCAGTAAAGTTTTGCACATAATCAAGCCAAAAAATCAGTGACCTCAAAGACAAGACTTTTAAATTATCCAGTCAGAGGAGGAAAAAGAAATATAAAAAGATGAAGAAAGCCTATGGAAACTATGGGACACCATCAAGAGAACCAATGTTCATATAATAGGCATTCCAGAAGGAGAAGAGTGCGCATGAAACATTCTCAATGATAGATCATACTTAGGTCAAAAAATTGTCAACAAATTTAAGAAGATTGAAATCTTATCAAGTTTATTTTCTGACCACAATAATATATTACTAAACATCAATAACAGGAAGAATCTTGGAAAATTCACAGATGTTTGAAAGTTACATGACATGTTCCTGAACAACCAATGGGTCAAAGAAGAAATCAAAAGGAAAATAAAAATATCTTGAATACAAACACGACATACTAAAACTTACAGAATGCAGAAATGTAGTTCTAAGGAGAGGGTTTATAACAATAAGCATCTATATCAATAAAGAGAAAGATGTTAAATAAATAACTTAGCATTACACTTTAAGGAACTAGAAAAAGAAAAGCAAAGCCTGAATTTAGCAGAAGGAAGGAAATAATAAAGATCAGAGTAGAAACAAATGAAAAAGAGAATAGAAAATCGATAAAACTAAAAGTTGATTTTTTGAGAACATAAACAAAATGGACAAACCCTTAGCTAGAGCAACTAAGAAAAAAAAAGAGGGGAGACTCAAATAAATATAGTCAGAAATAAAAGAGGAAACCTTGCAACTGATACTACAGAAATACAAAGGGTCATAAGAAACCACTATAAACAATTACATGCCAAAAACTTGGATGATCTAGAAGAAATGTGACTACACAGGGTCAGGTTTGGGGACTTGGTGGAAAGGAGATGAGAACGGTTTCAGATGTGAGTGTGGGAGGTGTCCACGGAACACCAAATAGAGACAGCCAGCAGGCTTTGTCCAGGTGACTTCGGAGCTCAGCAGAGAAGGCTGAGCACAAGCTAGAGACTTGTGAGGGATTGGTCAGTAAAGATGTGAGGATCTCAGTGAAGGAAGTTGACATCACCAGTCAGGTGAATATGAATAGGAATAGGAAGGAAGCCCCAGGAAATGTTTTAATGTTGCTGCTATTTAAGGGCAAGACAGAGAAGGAAGACAACTTGGAAAGGAGCTGAGAAGCAGTAGCAGGGGAGGTAGAGAGAAAACCACAACTGCCTGCAAACACGAAGAAAAATGTTATTCTGACCCCAAGTCTCTCCAGAACAGAGGGCCCTGTAGAGGTTCTCGGGGCTGTTCCTCTGTCTAAGATTGGACAAGATGATCACAGATTTTCAAACCAATGCAGCAACCCCTGTTCTATGTTGAAGTCCCACTTCTTCCCTGGGACGTGATGGGTCTGCCCCTGAAGGGACAGAAAGAACCAGAAGGGTCCCTGGATGGGCACATACGCACCAAGGCACAGTGGATGTTTCTGTCCAATCCCCATGATATTCAGTTTTTAGGAAGACTAGAGAAAACAACAAACAAAATATAATAAAGAGAAAGGAAGGAAGAGAGAGAGAAAGGGAGAAGGAAGAGAAAGTTAGTGCATCACTCAGTCTCTCAGAGCACTATTGGCATCTTATTTCAATAGTTCATGTCTACTGGTGTTTATTTCGCAGAAACGGACATCACAGAATAACGTCCAGATGCCCATGCGTCACTCGGCTGCCTCCAGGTTCCAATGTTTGAAGTTAACTACTGGACTCTTTGGGATTTGCTGCTGGGCTCTGTGTTCTGTGCTTTCATGAACAGCATCAACATTTACTCACTGCTGCTCGTTTAAGTGGCACCCTGCTCATTGTCTTTCCCTAGGGATGATTCATTTCCCCAGCTGCCTAGTGTCCCTTTGAGCTGAGGAACTAACCTCCATCTCCCAAGGGGCACCCAAGTCTCCATTGCCATCTCAAGGTGCATCTCTCTTACCTTGGAATCATCTTCCCCCATCAGCCGTTAGCAGTCAGAAACCATCAAGTCATCCCTGAGCAAATATTAAAACATCAAACCCACCATACTACTCAGCACACACACTAAAAACATCAACCCTAATTATGTTTTATGTTTGCGCAAATCTTACACATTTGTTTTATGTTTTCATGTGTATATTTGCTTCAATGTTATCTCTTTTAAATTGTTAACTAGAGAGCAGAGAAGTATATTTTTAATGATGTTTGCACAAGGCTTAGCATTAAATCTCAACTAGAAGAACAAGGTCAAATCAAGTAATTCAGGGGAGTTCAAACATGTACATTTTTCCAAATCAACAATTTAAAATGTGTATTATGGTGTATCTCTTGTCCGTGTAGGTATCAGAAGCTAACATTTATTCAGTGCTTACTACACGTGTGTGCCTTTTTGATGCATTTATGTCTCCCAGTATAATAAAGGCAGACATTATTATTACCTGCACCTGACAGGTAAGGTTCTTAAAGTACAAAGCATATCACTAATTTGCCCACATTCACACTGCCAGTAAGCTGCGGAGCCAAGATTCAAACTTTCTCAGGTGGGACTCTAGTGTATGCTCCCTAAACTCTCTCACTCAGGCTCCTCAGTGATGGCATCTCTATGGTTTTCTAGGCTGCATAACAAGTTGCCACAAACTTGGTGGCTTAAAACAACATCCATTTATTATTTCGGGATTTCTGTGGGTCACAGAAATGAACACAGCTTAGCTTCATTCCCTAACTCAGGGTCTTAGCAGGCTACAATCCATACGTCAGCCAGGGCTGCAGTCTCATCAGAGGCTCAACTGGAGAAGGATCTGCTTTCTAGCTGTTATTACTGGCAGATGTGTCCATCTGCAGTTGTAGTACCAAGGTCTCTATTTTCTTGCTAGCTGTCAGCCAGGGACCACCCTCAGCTCCAAAATGCCACTCTAAGTCACTACTGAATGACATTTTCACAGCATGGCAGCTTCTTCTTCAAAGCCACAAAGGGACCCTCTCACTTGAGTCTGCTGAGTGGCCTCACATGATTACATTATTACCTAATCATGAGAGTGGCAGCCCATCATCTTTGTCACACTTGGTTGGTTAGAAACAAGTCCCAGGCCCCATCCACACTCAAGAGCAGGGGTCACACAACAGCATGACTCATGGGTCACCCTAGTGTGTGTTTGCCTCAATGCTAGTAAGAAAACAGTATTAATGCCAGAACCTCACAGTGTTAACTACACTTGGTTGAATTTAATCTCCATTAGATCTCAACTTTTCTATCTGTGAATCAAGGAATACAACACTGGAAAGAGACTTGCCTGGTAGGATACCTGGGCTCTCTCCAGGCTCTGCCACTGACACCCTCGGTAAACACAAAGAGACCAGCACTGGATGGGCATACTGAGAATGTAATTTATTGTATAAGCCAAATACTTGGAGAGTGAAAGAGAATAATGTTTTTTTAATTTTTTTTTGTGGAGATAGGGTCTTGCTATGTTACCCAGGCTGGTCTTGAGCTCCTGGCCTAAAGCAGTCCTCCCACTTCAGCCTCCCAAAGTGCTGGGATTACAGGCAAGCCACCATGCCCAGCCAGCTGAGAACAATTATAATAACAATTCCACGATAAGCCAAACCAGAATCCCCCTGAACAGATGAGGCTCTCTGGCCTTGCTGGTGATACTCACCCCTCGGCACAGCCCTGGGAAGTCCAGAAGTCACAGGGAAGATGGATAATGTGGCAGGGGACTCTGTGCATATGCACGATGACTGGACACAGGTGCAAACCCCACTGCCCACCCTCACCTCCATGCAGTCTTGGATAAGCAGCCCTCTTCCAAGTGCAAGTGAGGACAATTGAATATCTTGCATTAAATCTTTGATGGTGTACATAAAACTCTTAGCAAAATGTTTAGAATATGAAAGTCCCTGATGAGTGGCAGCCATTGTTATCACCATTACGAAATGAGATTCAGTTTTTAGATTGCATTTTGTTGTCATCATTGTGTAACTTGTTGAAAATCAAGCACAAATGAGAAGCCCACCACTTTTGCTGGAGGTAAAAATCTTTCCCTGAAAATGGGAGCAGGATCTGCAGAAAGAGCCACAGACAAGAAGTGTCTGGTTGGAAATTGAGTGGAGGTGCCTTCTCTTGGAGGGAGCAGGGAGGCTGGGACAGAGAGGGAGGAAGGAAGAGAGATAGGGTTTGGAGGTCCCCGGAGAGGAGCAGAGTGGAGTCACATGAAATGGCCCACAAGCAGACAAGCAGAAAACGTGCATAAATGGATATAGAGATGTGGCTTCTGCGATCCTTTTGATTTGTTTTCACTGCATTTTCAATAGACATTTTGGCCTCCATGCTCGAATGGTGGGCTCCAGCCACCAGCTGATGCATGGTCCTGCGTGAGTGTGGGATGGACTGAGTGTGGCCAGCCTGTGAAGGGCTGGGGTGAAGTCCCAGTGCCTGCAATACAGTCTGGGTGGCAATCAAAGGTCATGGCTGGGTTCAAACGTGAAGGAAAAGGAGACAAACAGATGTGTTCACAGAGGGAACTCCTGTAGAGGTGACAGATGCATGGGGCTGAGCAGAAAGTGCTGGTGAGGAGGTGAGGAAGGAGGCATGGGCCAGGCTCTGGAGAGCGGATACCAGGCTCATAAGGGTGGTGGGCTGGAAGGGAGAGGAGGAGGGAGGAGCCCCATGGCTGGGCAATGGCTTTGCAGGAAACTCGCTAGAAACACAACTTACCAAGGCTCCCTCCACAGTCTAAGCAAATTAATTCTCTTATTTAAAAACATCCTGCATCTCTGTCACGGAATCCTGCTTTAATTGTGCACACCACCAGATGACATTTTCAGATAATTGGCCAAGCACATTGTCACTGTTTTCCACATATCCGTAGGAGTGGATTTCATGTCACTCGCATATTTCTAATATTTTGCAGTTACCTTGAAGCTAATTCCTATCTGTTTTTAATATCGTGGCTTTCTGATGATCATAGCTCCGTTCGCAAGTGCCTTGGAGGGGCGTTAAACAAAAATGCAAGGCATGCTGGGATCCTGTGCTGTTCAGTGTGGCCCCGTCGTGTTCTCTTTCTGACATTAGCATAAAAGAAAATTGCTGGTCATTACAGCATCCTTAACACTCTTACAGTTCCTTGGTACACTATATAAAAATCTTTAATTATTGTAATAAAGTAGAGACACATATTATCCGTGGTGTATCTTGGTTCCTCTTCTGCAAGTCCCTCCCTGGGGCCTGTAATTGCTTTAGCCAACCATTTACCCAAAGCAAGAGACTAATAGAGAGTATATTATTGTTTAAATAATGCATTTGCTTTGAGTATACAATTACGGAGAGGGGATGGGGAATCATGAGAGGAATATAATTTAGTGTGGATCTTTAGCAAGTGAGTTGGGTGTTTTAGCCAGTTTCTTCCGTGTTCTCCTTTCAAAGGCTCTGAAAGGAATCTGTTCATTTGCTTAGCCTGCATCTTAAATAAGGCTTGTCTATGCATGAATGGTGACAAGAATGTGTGGACTTTACTCATTTCTCTTATCCCAGTGATTCATAGCAAGCCCCATACTTTCATTGATTAATCAGTGACCTGCATCAGTGACTAATAAATTGAACTAAGTGATAATTTAGTTGTCATTGCCACAGAAGAGAGATGGTTGCCCTTGTTGAGCCAGCCAGATTTGAAGCACATTAAGCAGATATTTATTGAGGGTCTGTTATGGGCCAGACACTGTGGGACTGTAAAGATAAATACACTGAAAACATTAACCTTGAGTATCTATAATCTAGGCTGCGTGGAAAGATAAAACACCCCACGGAATAGCATAGTACACAGCTTGGAAGCTGCTAAGAGTCAAATATTAAGAGAGGCAGCCTCAAATGAGCAAGTCATTTCTGCCTCCCTGCAGGGTGGCTACTGAGTTCAGCCTTGACAGACAGGCAGGTGGTGCATCAGCAAACCAGAGTCAATGAAGCCCCTGGAGGATCCCGTCCCAGACGGGGGAAACTCAAGACAAGAGACAGGCACAAGCAATGGTTAGGCAACTCCAAGCAGCTCAGAAACTTGGGAGACAGCAGCGTTTGGCAAACCACGGACTCTGAACTCACATCTCCTCTAGACCAGAGGGCTCTGCGGGGTATGGAGCCTGCTCATGAAGGTAACTGGTGTGGGAAACCCAGGAAGTGGGTCGAGTTTTTCCCAGGAGTGCTTATAGTCCATCCATAGTCAGATTTTTCAGGCCCTTGAAGGCTTCCTAATCAACGAACTGGCATTTTCAGAAACTCTGGGATTGGACAGACTTTAAGGCACCTCTGATCTAAGGAATAATAAGCGTAGTAGGCGATCAGGAGTACCCCAGCGACCCCGGGGCTTGGCAGGCAAGCCAAGGAGGGAGACGCGGAAGGTCTGAGCACCCAGGGAGGCCAGAGCCAGACCAGGCTGCAGAGAAAGCCAGCCAGGTGTGGGAGGGTGGACCACGTGCACCAAGAGAGCACAGCCCCGTCACCGCCTGTGGACGGGAAATCAAGGAGGCCTGGAGGCCGTGCACACTGTGAGCCCCACACCAAGGGGCTGGAGTCCCACATGCAGGGGAAGGTGCGCTGCGGGGGTGGGAATGGGTGGGCTGAGCCTCCTTCTTACGCTGCTACCAGAGCATGGTCGGATCTGAGTTGCAGAAAGAGAAACAGACACCACTCAAAGGACCGCAGTGCAGAGGGTGGGGATTTCCATTTAGTCCAGCCGAGGTTTGCAGGAAGTGCATCCTGGTCAGTCCCTGGGCACCGCCCGATGCAATGGCATAAAGACGAAGAAGACATGACCCGGTCCGGGGGCTCTCCGCAGAGACTGTTAGAGGGGAAAAGGCCTGGGAGCGAAGGTCAGGTTCTCAGCTGGGGTGGAGCAGAAAGCATGCCTGCACACACGAGGGCAGGTTTGTAGATCGAGGGACTCCCCAGCAGCATGGAAATTGGGCATCCCTGGCCACGTTGTCGTCTAAAGCCCAGTGAGTGGGATTCCAGGACAGCTTCCAGCCATACATGTGGTACTCATGGCGGCCATCACCTTGGTCCACTGCCTAAGTGAACATGGAGGATCCCAGCTAGGAAATTCCTGCTTCGACCTCTCCCACCATGCAGGGTGGCTCAAATCATGCGCGGGACTCAGACTTGCCAAGCCTAAGAAGGCCTTTCACTCTCTATCAGCTTATTTTGGAGGATTTTTTTTCAAGAGGCCAAGTGCTTGAGGAACAGGGAGTGTCGCCAGGCGTCTCAAGTACCAGGCTGCTTAATGGCAAAGACGAGATTCCACCGCTCAGTGTGGAACTCAGGGGCAAAAGATCTGCTGCTCTTTTTCTCTCCACGTTGCTTTAAAAGTGGATGCTAATTCTAATCCCCAAAGTGCCCTGCTGGCTCTCAAAATCATAGAAAAGAAAATAATTAGCAGCTGTACCAGCAGTCGGGGGCAAACCACCCACCATTGTGATTCTGGTGTGGATTTCTGGCCAGTGTTCTTAAAAGCTAAATTAACTCCAAAGTAAATTTGAGCATTGAAATATATATTCTTAACTTCTCAGGAGTTGTGGTCACAACCTTGTGTTAGGGGCAAGATTACTCTCCTTGCCTAGCACTTGGCTTACAAAAACCATCCGACAGATGTTTGAGGAGTTCACTCAACTACCCATTGTTCTTATGTGTGAGGAGCGGGTTGCAGAGAGAGCTGACAAGGACTGTTCATGCCAGAGGGGCTTAAGATGCAATGCTTTTATCACATTGTCTTCCAGTTTATATTAAAAAATCAGAATGTGAAAGATGATACAAAAATCTGTCAATGGTTTCCTAAATTAAATACCAAGTACTACACTTCCAACGATATAGGACATAGATAGATAGGAAGGGTTGTGTGTGTGTGTGTTTACTGGACGTGGACTCCACACGGTAAGTCACTTGCCCCAGGGTTGCACAGCCCAGTGATGGCAGCTGGATCTAAGTTCAAAGACCACTTTCGATAATAGTCCTCTTCCCAAATGTTTGCTCAAGGCACTGATGCTGCAACAGACTCAATCCCCAGACAGAAACTCACATAAAACCCATGCAGTGCACGCACCCACATGCTTCTGCACAGATGTGAAAGGGCAGGTGAGGAACACACTCACACTTGTCCTCCCAGGGATGAAGAACAACTAACAAGCTGATTGATAAGAAGGAATGTCCCCTTATACTCAATATTCGCCACAGCAATCACCTGTGTGGGCTTCCTCCAGACACCGTTCCTGAAGGGGTAAAGAAGCGGCAGAAGTGGAGACGTGGAGAGCTGGGTTCTCCCCAAACATGTGTGATCTGCTTGTTTGCTAGGAACGGGGGCACCTTGGGCAGCCAGTCTCAGCGCCCCGCCACCCACCTCATCCTCATTCTTTGTATTTGATGGACACAGTTGAATGTGTCAGTCCTGTCCTTCATGGTTTCTTTTTTTAATTTATTTTTATTATTTACTTATTTATTTATATATTATATTATTTTATTTCTTCATGCTTTTATTTTTTAAAGTCTTGTTTTGGAAATCTGTTTGTATGATGAAGCCATAAAAATATTTTTCTACACAAGTTGCGAAGCTACTCCTATCATACTTAGTCTTTTAATTTGTGTATCATGCAAGTTAGAGAACCCCAGATTCCTCATTTTTGCCTGTGGGTAATTAATTTTCCAGACCAGTCATTAAGTCCTCCACCTTTTTGTTTTTTAGGAAATTTTTTTTAGGAAAAACAAATTTAAGATACTGAGAATTCCAATCTATAAATATCTTTCCATTCAATTTAGATCATCAACAAATTTATCTATAATAAAATGTTATAATTTTCTCCAAATAAAAGTGATACAGTTTGGCTGTGTCCCGACTCAAATCTCATCTTGAATTGTCCCCACATGTTGTGGGAGAGACCTGGTGGGATGTAACTGAATCGTGGGGGTGGTTACCCTCATGCTGCTGTTCTTGAGATAGTAAGTGAGTTCTCACAAGATCTGATGGTTTTGTAAGGGGCTTTTCCTGCTTTTGCTCAGCACTTCTTCCTGTTACCATGTGAAGAAGAACATGTTTGCTTCCCCCTCCACCATGATTGAAAGTTTCCTGAGGTCTCACCAGCCATGCTGAACTGTGAGTCAATTAAACCTCTTTTCTTTATAAATTACCCAGTCTTGGCTATGTCTTTATTAGCAGTGTGAGAATGGACTAATACAAAGAGTATACAAATAATCTTTTGTACATTATTTTAACTAGTGTATTTTTTAAATTACATCTTTGATTTTTTGCTGGTATATTAAGATTGATTTTTGATATCGAATTTATGCGTAGCAAATGTACTGATTTTTCTCAATGACATAACAGTTTGTAAATTTTCCTGCATTTTCTATATACGAACATTGTATTATTGAAAACAAGAACACTGTAGCCTCTTCCATTAAAATTTGATAACTTTGTTTTTCTTATGCTGCTGCAATGACTATGACTTTCAGCAAAACACTGCAATAAAAAAGTGTACTAGCAAATACCTTTGACCTGTTTAAATTTATGGCAAATTGCTTTAATACATTTCCTAATGTTTAACCATCTTGCATTCCTGGGATAAGTTTAACTTGTTCAATATGTGTAATTACCACTTCTCAAATTAATTTCTGTAGGAATGTTATCTTGATATTTGTTTGGCATTTTGTGTGTTCAATAGTAAAATTGGATTTTGGTTTCTACTTTTTAATCATGGCTTCATCTGATTTGTGAATTGCATTTGAAAAGTCTCACAAATTTACCTGGATAATTTTTTTTATTCTTCTGGTAATTTTTTAAATGAGATTGCATTTTTCTGGTTTTTGAATGATTGCTGGAATGTGCCTATAAAAATACCTGCACCAAATTGTTTTCCTGAGTATTGAACTATTAACTAGTTCTTCAGGGATTTTAGTATTATTCTTGAATATTTTGTCCCCTCAATTCAGTTAAAGTACATATTTTCTAAGAAATAATCTAATTCAGTCTCGGTATTTAAATGTATTGGCCTAATATTTTTATAAAGCCTTTTGTTATTTTAAAAATCTCAAGTGTATTTACAGTTATTATCTTTTTACTTCTAATGTATTTGAACCTTATCCTTTTTATTGATCAGTCTTGCCTGATATTTTCTATTTAATTTATATCTTAAAGCATTATTATCTGCATTTGTCCTTATCAGCTGTATTCTCATTTTCAATTTCATTAATTTTTATCTAGTCTTCATTTTCTCCCTTTCACTTGCTTTGGGTATCATTCTTCTAATTTCTTAAGACATTACTTTTTTTAACTTCTCTTTTCTGACAAAATAAAAGGAAGACACTACCTTCCTTAGCTTCTGTTTTTAAAAAAAATAAGCATATGGACCTCCATATAGTCCTTAAATACTTTTCAAAGATTTTGACATACACTATTCTCATCATCAGTCTGTTCTTTTTAAAGAGGTTTACTAGGCATAATTTGTAAGATTCACCCATTTTAATGTATAGTCAAAATGCTTGTTAGTAAATTTATAACATTGTACAATAATTACCACAAGTCAATCCTAGAACGTTCCCACTGCCCTAGAACATCCCTTCTGCCCATGTGCCGACACCCTCCACTTCCAGTGGGAAATCACTGAACTCATCACTGAACTCTTTCTGTCTCTACAAATCTGCCTTTTTTTTTTTTTTACAAAGTTCACATTGATTTTTCATGCCAGATGTGCTTTGACATCTTCTCTTCCTGGTTATGTGAAAATTCAGAGCTTTAATGATGATAGGAAGTATATCAGGGACTTCTAAACTGGAGACAGACAGGTGCATGTGTCTGTTTACATCCTGTGGACCCTTTTCTGTCTGATTTCTTCCACTGAAAACAATGTTTCTGAAGTTCGTGTTGTAGGGCACGTCAACACGTGACTGCTTTTCATTGCGAAATGACATCCCATTTTAAGGGTGGACAACATTTTACTTATTCATGGGTTGATGGACTCTATTGTTTCCAGTGTTTTGCTTCTATAAATAATGCTGGTATGAACATGGATGCACAAGACTTGGTGTAGACTTATGTTTTCAGCCCTCTTGGCTGGATTTTTAAGAGTGGAATTGCTTAGTCATCTGATAAGAACATTTTTAATATTTTAAGAAACTGTCCAAAGTGTCTCTACCATTTTACATTTCCACGAGCAATGCGTGAGGATGCATTTCTTCGTGTCATCAGCAACGCTTGGTATTGTCAGTCTTTTCAAAAAATTAGCCTTATGTTTTAATGCAGTTTTAGGCTCCCAGCAAAACTGAGGGGAAGATACAGATTTCCTATATATCCTCTGCCCCAACTTGCGCATAGATTCCCCCCATTACCAACGTCCCCCACCAAGCTGATCTAATTGTTACAATTGCGGAGTCTCCATTGAAGCGTCATCATGACCCAGAGTCCACACCTGACATCAGAGTTCGCTCTTGGTGGTGCGCACCCTGAGGGTTTGGATAAATTCATCGTTACAAGTATCTACCATTATAGTATCAGTCAGAGTCGCTGCACTGACCTAAATTCCTCCATGCTGCACCTGGAAATCCTTCCCTCCCCCCACATTCTGGCAACCTGTTTTTGTCTACCGGTTTTGCCTTTTCCAGAATGTCATATGTTAGAATCATACAGTGTGTCGCCTTTTCAGACCGGCTTCTATCACTTTGTAATAAGCATTTAAGATTTCTCCATGTTGGCCGGGCGCGGTGGCTCAAGCCTGTAATCCCAGCACTTTGGGAGGCCGAGACGGACGAATCACGAGGTCAGGAGATCAAGACCATCCTGGCTAACACGGTGAAACCCCGTCTCTACTAAAAAAAATACAAAAAACTAGCCGGGCGAGGGGAGGCTGAAGCAGGAGAATGGCGTGAACCCGGGAGGTAGAGCTTGCAGTGAGCTGAGATCCGGCCACTGTGCTCCAGCCTGGGCGACAGAGCCAGACTCCGTCTCAAAAAACAAACAAAAAAAAAGATTCCTCCATGTCTTTCATGGCTTGATGGCTCATTTATTTTCAGCATTGAATAAGTTCACTATTCAGATGTACCACAGCTTATTTATCCATTCACCTACTAAAGGGCATCTCCGTTGCTTCCAAGTTTTGGCAATTAGGAATCAACATCTGTGTGCTGCTGTAAACCTGTGTGTGTAGGTTTTTGTATGGACAGAGGTTTTCAACTCCTTTGGGTAAATACCAAGGAGCGTGATTACTGAATCACATGATGAGAGTGTGTTTAGTTTTGTAAGAAACTGCCAAATTGTCTTCCAAAGCGGCTGCACCATTTTGCATTCCCTCCAGCGATGAATGACAGCTTCTGCTGCCCCACATCCTCGCCAGCCTGTGGTGGTGTCTGCGTTCTGGATTTGGGCCATTCTGATGGGTGCGTAGTGGAATCTTGGTGTCGTTGCAGTTCACATTTTCCTGATTACCTATGATGTGGAGCACTTTTTTATATGATTATTCGCTATCTGCATTTCTTCTGGATTGAGGTGTCTGTTAAGATGTTTGGCCCACTTTTTCATCAAGTTGTTTGTATTATTATTGTTGAGTTTTAAGAGTTTATTTGTATATTTTTGATAACAATCTTTTATCAGATATGTCTTTTCCAAATATTTTCTCCTAACCTGCGACTTTTCTTTGAATTCTCCTGACAGTGTGTTTGCCATGCAGAAATGTTTAATTTCAACAAAACCCAGCTTATCAATTCCTTTTTCATGGAGTGTACCTTTGGTGTTGCACCTAAAAAGTTATCATCAAACTGAAGGTCATCTAGATTTTCTTCTTTGTCTTCTTGACTCTAATCACTGTAATGTGCATGCAATGATTTATAATTCCAATTTTAATTTGTGTTACTCTAATGATTTATGATTTTTACCATCTTTATAGGTGCTTATTAATCATGTATACACCTTCTTAGGCAAAACGTCTATTTTACCTATTTTAACTGGGTGATTAGGTTTTTGTTTTTTTATTTTCATTTTTTCCAGTTTTATTGAGATGTAATTGACAAATAAAATTATATATATTTAAGGTGTACAGTGTAATTTTTAATATACATTGTGAAATTATCACCACAATCAGACTAATTAACATATTAAGAACCACATATAGTTATCATTTTTTGTGGTGAAACCATTTGAGACCTACTTTCTTAGCAGAATTAAAGTACACAATATAGTATTATTAACTATAGTCCCATGCTGTACATTAGAGCTCCAGAATTTATTCATTCTACATGGTTAAAACTTCACAGTCCTTTAACCAACAGCACTTCATTTTCCTGACTCATTGGTCCCTTGCAACCACCATTCTGGTCTCTGCTTCTGTGAGTTCTACCTTTCTAGATCCTATATATAGACAATAGCATGCAATATTTGTCTTTCTGTTTCTGGCTTATTGTACTCAGCATAATGTCCTCCGGGTTTATCCATGTTATCACAAATAATGGGGTTCCCTTTTTATAAAGCTGACTAATTTTCCACGAATTTTATATGGCACATTTTGTGCACACACAAACACACACACATACACACACACTGGGACTTCAAAAAGTTTAAGAACAAAAGCAAGTGAAAGAATAAAAATAAAAACTTTATTTCTTAACATAGACACCATCAAATTCAAGATACTTTTGTAAGTGATGATGTCTACCATTTAGTCCACCCCTAAATAACTGAGGGTCCTGGGAATTTAACCATGTAAAGGAAGCTATTTCTACATTATTAATTAAAGAAAAATGGCTGCCCTTTACAGATTTTTTTTTAGATTAGAAAACAAAAAAGAAGCAGAAGAAGCCAAATCAGGACTGTAAGGTGGAGACCTATTGATTTCCCATCAAAACAATAAAAAAAAAAATCCCTCATTTAGTGAGAGAAATGAGCAGAAACATTGGCAAGGTGGAGAAGGACCCTCTGGTTATGATTCCCAGGTGTTTTTCTGCTAAAACTTTGGCTAACTTTCAAAAAACACTCTCCTAATAAGCAGATTTTACCATTCTTTGGCCCTTCAGAAAGCCAATGAGTAAAATGCTTTGAGCACCCCCAAAACTGCTGTGTGACCTTTGCTCTTGACCAGTCCACTTCTGCTTTGTCGGGGCTACTCCACCTCTCAGTAGCCATTGCTTTGTGCTTTGTCTTCAGGGTCCTGCCAGCAAAGCCCTGTTCCATCTCCTACACAATTCTTCCAAGAAATAGCTCAGGACCTTGAGGACACTTGTTTAAATTTTCCACTGAAGATGTTATGCTTGTCTGCAGCTGACCTGGGCAAAATGGTTTCGGCCACCCTGAAGTGAAAAGTTTGCTCAACTTGAATTTTTCAGTCAGAACTGTGTAAACGGAACTGACTGAGAAGTCTGTGGTGTTGGCTGTTATTCATGCTGTTCATTGCTGGTCTTCTTCAATTAGGGTACAAACAAGGTTCATCGTTTCCTTGCAAATTGATGTGGATTGTCTACCGAGGCCTGCTTCATTCATGTTCAACAGAGTCTTATTCTTTCTTAACACAAGTTATCCCTTTCTACACTTCTGATTTCTTTGGGGCAAAGTCTTGATAAACTGTTTTAAAGTACCAATGATTTCACCATTCTTCTATCCAAACTTCACCACAAATGTGATGTTTGTTATTGTTTCAGTTTTAGCAGAACTCATGTTGCTCCGACAGGAGCTCTTTTCAAACTACTTTCTTACCCTTCTTTGTGCCTCAAACTAGATTCTGTTCAGATACGTTATAACAAGTTACTACGAGTTTATTTCACTGCAAAAATTTCTGAAATCATGCATTTTTTTATAACAGACATTTTTCTTGAACTTTTTGAAGATGCTGTGTGTGTGTGTGTGTGTGTGTATAACATGCTTCTTTATTCATTCATCCATTCGTGAACACTTAGGTTGATTCCATGTCTTGCTTATCGTGAGTAATGCTGAAATAAATATGGAACTGCTGCTGTCTCTTTAAGGTGGTGATTTCTTTTCCTTTGAATATGCCCGAAAGTGGAATTGCTGAATTATATGGTAGCTCTCTTTTTAATTTTTTAGAAACCTCCATACTGTTTTCCATAATGGCCATGCTAATTTACTTTCCCATCAACAGTGTACAGAGGATCTTTTTACTCCACACCTTTGCCAACGCTTGTTATCTTTTGTCTTTTTACAATAGTCATTCTAACAAGCATGAGAGGATTCCTCATCTCATGCTTTTTTTGTTATTGTTGTTAAGATGGAGTCTTGCTCTGACGCCCAGACTGGAGTGCAGTGGCACAAACTCGGCTCACTGCAGCCTCCCCCTCCTTGGTTTGAGAGATTCTCCTGCCTTAGCCTTCCGAGTAGCTGAGATTACATGTGCCCGCCACCACACCGGCTATCTTTTTATACTTTTGGTAGAGACTGGGTTTCACTACGCTGGACAGCTCAACTCCTCACCTCAAATGATCCACCTGCCTTGGCCTCCCAAAGTGCTGGGATTACAGCCATGAGCCATCATGACTGGCCTCATGTGGTTTTGATTTGCATTTTCCTGATGATTAATAATGTTGAGAATTTTTTCATATACCTAGTGGTCATTTGTATGTTTTCTCTTGAGAAGTGTATGTTCAGGTCTGTGCCCATTTTAAAATCAGGATGTCTGTTTTATTGTGATTGCATTCAGTTCCTCATATATTTTGGATGTTAACTCTTTATGAGGTTTATGGTTTGCAAATATTTTCTTATGTCTTGTAGCTTATATGTTTACTCTGTTGTTTCTTTGCCGTGCAGAAGCTTTTTGATTTTATGCATCCTCATTTGTCTATTTCTTGCTTTTGTTGACTGGGCTTTTGAAATCATATCCAAAATCCACTGGCCAGACCAATGTTAGGAAGTTTATCTGTATGCTTTCTTCTATTAGTTTTACATGTTCAGGTCTTATATGTAATTCTTTAATCTATTTTGAGTTAAGTTTTAAGTTTTATACATGATGTGAGATAAGGTCCATCTTCATGCTACTATATGTGAGTATCTAATTTTTCCAACCCTGTTTATTGAAAATACTATTTTTTCTCTATTGTGTGTTCTTGGTAACCTTTTCAGAGATCACTTAACCAAAAATGTATAAATTTATTTCTGAGCTTTCCATTCTGTCCCATTGGTTTATGTCTGTTTTTATGCCACAACCAAACTGTTTTGTTTATTGTAGTTTTATAGTATATTTTGAAATCAGGTAGTGTAATGCTTCCAGCTTTGTTCTTTTTCTCAAGATCCTTTTAGCTATGCAAGGAATTTTGTGGTTTCATTCAGAGCCAGTTGATATTGACTGCTTTTGGTCCTTAGTGTGAGTTTAATTTTCCAGTTTTGTAGGATGTCTTGTAATTTTTTTGCTACATTTGAAGGTTTTAGATACTGTATTGCAGCAATTCGGAGCCTCAGAGGTATTCTCTAAGTTTTTCTTTTTCTTTTTTCAGGTTGACCATTCAATTATGCATCTCTAGTATTTCATTCAGTGTCACTTGTTTTACAATGACTTGATTTGTGAATGAGGTCTTCACTCTTAAACGAGGCTTGGCCAGTGTGTGCCACTGACGTGGAGACAAATAGAAGGAGCGAGTAAATACATCACCTTCAACTGAAACATCCACATGCATGTATCAGGATGTATCAAGGAAATAACTCCACCTGTGGAGAGCAAAGAAAAGTAAGAGAGAATGACTACCCACCCAGGAATGACAAAGAGCCAGGGGAGTCTTCCCTACCCAGGGGAGTAATGAGTGAGTGAGTGACCCTGGGGGATCCATGCTTCTCTCATAGATCTTTGCAACCCTTGGGTTAGGAGATTTCTTTATGAACTCACTCCACCACGGTTTGCAGTCTGACATGCACAGCTACATGAAGTCTTAGTAGGGCACCCACCCAGACACATGCAGAGCCCAGGAGTTTTAGATACCTGGACTTCCCAGCAAAAGCAGCTGCAGTTCCAGCAAAGTGTGACGTTAGACCCCCATACTTCACACTTACGTACCCTTAAAAAGGGTATGTAAGACCCCCATACGTACCCTTATAAAGGGGGCTGAGCAACAATGGTCTGCAGACCCCACTTCCATGACACCTTACAGAATAAGACCTACTGGCCTGGAAATCCAACCAGCCACCAGTAGCAGTGTTACACCTCCCTGAGATGGAGCTCCTAAAGGAAGGGCTAGGGCACCATCTATGCTGTTTCAAAGCAATTAGCCATTTCAGTGCAGCCACCCTACAAAAAAGCAGCCAGACTGCTGGTTTTATGTGAGCCCCTGACCCCATTTTTCCTCACTGGACAGGACCTCCCAATCAGGGTCACCAGCTACCCTTGCCAGTGTTTTCCAGCTGGCAGTGGTTCTGAGCCTTCAGTGGAGCAGAGCTTTCAGGGGAGGGGATGGGTCACCATCTTTGCCGTTTCATAGCTTTAGCTGTTGTTGCCTTCAGGGTCTAAGGAGTCTGAGGTGACTAAGAACTGGAGCGGTCCCCTGGCACAGCACAGTAGCTCTACAAAGAAGTGGCCAGATTGCTTTTTCACCTAGGTCTTGGATCTCATTTCTTTTCATTGGGTGGAGTCACCTGACTACAACCAAGGTCTACAACCACCCCTGTCGGTATGTTTAGGTCAGCAACAGGTCCATACCTCCCTGGGATGGAACTCTCAGTGGAAGGGGCAGGCTGCCATCTTTGCTGTATTGCAGCCTTCATTGTTGATACCTTCAGTTGCTGGAAAATCTGGGGTGACTAGGGAATGGAGCAGACCCCTAGCATACTGTAGCAGCCTTACTAATACATAGGTCCCTGATCCTGTATCTCCTCACTGGACAGGTCCTCCCAACTTGGGTCTTCAGCTACACCCTGCTGAGGTCATTGTGTCTATAGCAGCTCTGCAACTCACTGAGGCAGAGCTCTCAGAGGAAGGGAACTGTTGCCATCTTTGCTATCTCACACTTCTTGCCTTTGCTGTTGCCAAGCTCTGGAGAGTCTGCAGGGACCAGGGTTGAGAAGCACAGAGTACCCACCTCACAGAAAAGTGGCCAGACTCTTCCCCACACAGGTCCTGGTGTTCAGTTCTCCTCACTGGTTAGGGCCACCCAACCTGAGACTTCAGCACAACCACCCTGCTCCCCATCCCCCTCACCCCAGTTACTACAATCAGAGGCAACTCAGTGGTAAAAGGCTCACCTACACACAGAGATGAGAAAGAACCAATGCAAGAACTCTGGCAACTCAAAGGGCCAGAGTGTCTTACATTCTCCAGATGATCACACTAGTTTTGCAATAAGGGTTCTTAACCAGACTGAGTTGGCTGAAATGACAGAAATAGAATTCAGAATATGCAGAGGAATAAAGATGATCTAGATTCAGGAGAATGGCAAAATCCAATCCACGGAAACTAAAAATCACCATAAAATGATACAGGAGCAAACAGATGAAATAGCCAGTAGAAAAAATCACCTAATTTATCTGATAGCACTGAAAAACCCACTAGAAGGATTTCACAATGCAATCACAAGTATTAACAGCAGATTAGACCAAGCTAAAGAAAGAATCTCAGAACTTGAAGACTACGCTCTAAAATAAAACAGACAAAAATAAAGAAAAAAAGAATACAATTGAATGAACAAAACCTCTGAGAAATATTAGATTATGTAAAGAGGCCCAATCTATGAATCACTGGCATCCTTGAAAAGAATGAGAAGTAAGCAAACAACTTGTAAAACAAATTTCAGGATAACATCCGTGAAACCTTCCCCAACCTTGTTAGAGAAGCAAACTGTCAAACTCAGGAAATACAGATAAACCCTGCAAGATTCTACACAAGAACATATCCCCAAGACACATAATCAGCAGATTTTCCAAGTTCAAAATGAAAGAGTGTTAAAGGCAGCTAGAGAGAAAGGGCAGGCCACCTACAAGAAAACCCCATCAGGCTAACAGCAGACCTCTCCGCAGAAACCTCACAAATCACAGGAGATTGAGGGCCTATATTCATCATTCTTCAAGAAAAAAATCTTCAGCCAAGAATTTCATATCCAGTCGAACTAAGCTTCCTTAGCGAAGGAGAAATGAGATACTTTTCAGATAAGCAAATGCTGGGGGTGTTTGTTACCACCAGACCCATCTTACAAGAGATCTTGAAAAGAGCTCTAAATGTGGAAAAGAGAGAGACGATTACCAGTGAATACAAAAACACATTTAAGTACACAGAACAGTGATGCCATAAAGGAACAACATACACAAATCAGCAAAATAACCCACTAATAGCACAATGACAAAATCAGATCCGCACATATAAATACTAACCTTGAATGTAAATGCGCTAAATGCCCCATTTTAAAGGCAAAGAGTGGCAAGCTGGATGAAAAGCAAGACCCAATGGTATACTGTCTTGAAAAGACCCATCTCGCATGCAATGACACCCATAGCTTCAAAATAAAGGGATGGTGGAAAATCTACGAAGCAAATGGAAATCAGAAAAGAAACAGATATTGTAATCCTAATTTCAGACCAAACAGACTTTAAACCAACAAAGATCAAAAAAGACAAAGATGGGCATTACACAATGGTAAACTGTTCAATTCAATAAGAAGAGTTAAATATTCTAAATATACATGCACCAACACAAGAGCACCAAGATTCATAAAGCAAATCCTTAGAAACCTACAAAAAGACTTAGACTCCCACACAATAATAGCGGGAAACTTCAACACTCCACTGACAGGACAGATCACTGAGGCAAGAAATTAACATACATATTTAGTATCTGAATTCGACATTGGACCAAATAGATCTAATAGACTTCTACAGAACTCTTTATCCAAAAACAACAGAATAGACATTCTTCACACTCCACATGACATGTACTCTAAAATCACCCACACAATCAGACAAAACAATCCTCAGCAAATGTAAAAGAGCCAAAATCATACTAAACACACTCTTGGACAATAACACACACACACAAAAAAAATCAAGACTGAAAAAAATTGCTAAAAACCATGCAATTACATGGAAATTAAACAATCTGTTCCTGAATGACTTTTGAATAGTGAAATTAAAGAAAATAATGAAATTAAGGAAGAAATTACGTTGTTTGAAACTAATGAGAAAAAAAGATACAAAAGTATCTTTGCAACACAGAATCTTTGGAACACAGCCATTGTTGGGTTAAGAGGAAATTTATAGCACTAAATGCCACATCAAAAAGTTAGAAAAATCTCAAATTAACAATTTAACATCACAACTAAAAGAAATAGAGAAGCAAGAGCAAACTAATCCCAACTGAAGGAGACTGACACACAAAAAACAATTCAAAAGATTGATGAATCCAGTTGTTTGTTTGAAAAAAGAATCAATAAGATATGCCATTAGCTAGACTAATAAGAAGAGAAAGAAGTCCACATACACAATTCGAAATGACAAAAAGGGCCAGGCGCCATGGCTCATGCCTGTAATCCCAGCACTTTGGGAGGCCCAGGCAGGTGGATCACCTGAGGTCAGGAGTTCGAGACCAGCCTGGCCAACATGGTGAAATTCCATCTCTACTAAAAATACAAAACAATTAGACAGGTGTGCTGGCAGGTGCCTGTATTCGCAGATTCTCGCTTGAATCCGGGAGGCAGAGGTTGCAGTGAGCAGAGATCGCATCATTGCACTCCAGCCTGGGCGACAGAGCAAGACCCTGTCTCCAAAAAAAAAAAGAAAGAAAGAAAAGAAATGAAATGACAAAGGGGATGTTACCACCAACCTGACAGACATACAAAGAGCCATCAAATACTGCTATGAAAACCTATATGCACACAAACTGGAAAACCTAGAAGAATAGAAGAAATGAATAAATTCCTAGAAACACACACCTTCCCAAGGATGAACCAGGAAGAAATTGATTCTCTGAACAAACTGATCATAAGTTCTAAAGCTGATTCAGTAATAAATATCCTACCAACCAAAAATAGCTCAGGACCAGAAAAATTCATAGCCAAATTCTACCAGATGTATAAAGAAGAGATGGTACCATTTCAACTGAAACTATTTTTAAAAAATTGAGGAGGAGGGACTCCTTCTCAATTCATTTTATGAGACCAGCATCATCCTGATAAAGAAAAAAAAACTAGCAGAGACACAACAAAAAAAGAAATCTTCAGACCAATATCCTTAATGAACATTGATGCAAAAATCCTCAGCAAAATACTTGCAAACAGAATCTAGCAGCACATCAAAAAAGCTAATCTACCATGCTAAAGTAGACTTTATCCCTGGATTGCAAGGTTGGTTCAACATATATGCAAATCAATAAATATGATTCATCACATAAACAGAACTGAAGACAAAAATCACATAATCATCTCAATAGATGTAGAAAAAATTTTCGATAAAATTTAACATCACTTCATGTTAAAAACTCTCAATTCAGCTACTAAATATGTATGCTAATTTCTTGTCTCAGTGATCTGTACTGTCTAGGCATTGAATAAATATACCTCAAAATATGAAGTGTCATCTATGACAAACCCACAGCCAACATTATACTGAATGAACAAAAGCTGGAAGCACTTCCCTTGAAAACTAGCACAAGACAAGTATTCCTTCTCTCACCACTCCTATTCAGCAAAGTACTGAGAGACGTGGCTACAGAAATTAGGCAAGAGAAAGAAATAAAGGACATCCAAATACGAAGAAAGGAAATCAAACAATCCTTGTTTGCAGACAACATGACTCTATACCTAGAAAACCCCATAACATTGGCCCAAAGTATCGTCAGCTGATAAACAACTTCAGCAAAGTTTTAGGATACAAAGTCAACATACAAAATCAGTAGCATGAGCAATTGCGACAAAAGCAAAAATTAAAAATTGAGATCTAATTAAGCTTAAGAGCTTCTGCACAGCAAAATAAAGTATCAACAGAGTAAACAGACACTCTACAGAATGGGAGAAAATATTTGCAAACTATGCACCTGACAAAGGTCTAATATTCTGCATCTATAAGGAACTTGAACAAATTAACAAGCAAAAATCAACCAACATCATTAAAGGTGGGCAAAGGACATAAACAAACACTTTTCAAAAGAAGACATGCATGCAACCAACAAGCATATGAAAAAGTTTAATATTATTGATAGAGAAATGCACATCAAAACCACAGTGAGATACCATCTCACACCAGTCAGAATGGCTATCATTAAAAGGCAAAAAAAAATATATATATATATATAGAGAGAGAGAGAGAGAGAAAGAGAGAGAGAGAGCAGATTCTGGCTGGGTTGCAGAGCTTATACATTGTTGGTGGGAGTGTAAATTAGTTCAACCTTTGTGTAAGGCAGTGTGGTGATTTCTCAAGGAGCTAAACAACAGAAGAACTACCATTCAACCCAGAAATCCCATTAGTGGGTGTATACCCAAAGGAATATAAATTGTTCTGTTATAAAGATAAATGCACACATATCTCCATCACTGCACTATTCACAATAGCAAAGACATGGAATTAACCTAAATGCCCATCAGTGGTAGACTGAATAAAGAAAATATGGTACATATACACTGTGGAATACTATGCAGTTATAAGAAAGAATGAGATCATGTTCTTTGCAAGAACATGGATGGAGCTGGGGGCTATTATCCTTAGCAAACTAATGAGGAACAGAAAACCAAATACTCCATATTCTCACTTATAAGCCGAAGCTAAATGATGAGAACAGATGAACCCAAAGAGGGGGACAACACACACTGGGGCCTACCTGAGGGTGGAGGGTGGGAGGAGGGAGAGAATCAGAAAAAATAACTATTGGGTACTAGGCTTAGTACCTGGGTGATGAAATAATCTGTACAACAAATCCCCATGACAGGAGTTTCCCTGTATAACACACCTGCACATGTACCCCTGAACCTACAATAAAAGTTTAAGAAACAAAAAAGAATACCAATATTTAGCCTGATTACAAGCTATAAAGCAGTGGCCCTGAATCAGGAATTACTGATGTGTTATCTGCATAGGAGAAACACGCAATGCAGAGTGAAAAGAATTCTGGAAATCTCAGACCAAAACATAATACCTAGAGAAATCTTGTTTTGGGCTGGGATCACCCACCCATATTGGTTATTTAGGTTGAATTAACTGGGAACTGAATTGAGCATTAGTCTGGCAACAGACGAACCCCCTTCTCAGGCAAAGCTCTTCTCTGTGGCTTGGAAGAGAGGAATAAATATATTAATATACTTCTCTGGGTGCCTGGAGAATTTGCAGGATAATGTCTGTAATGAACTCTAAGCTTCTTAAAAAATAATCCTTGCAAAGTCATGCAGGGAGACTCATTATAACGGTGTCCTCAGGAGAAGCCAGGCCAGGTGAGAAGTGTGTGGCATCATAATGATGTCCTGGTGGTATGTGGAGAAACAGACCCCTGTGGATACAGCAGAACAGCTGGTGTGTACCACAGAAGTCCAGAAAAGTCATTTCTGCACCATGACCAAATGCTTTTTTCTGTCTAGGTAGAGCCCACACCTGTGTGGTGGGACTTGTATGCAGGCATCTCTGAATGTTCATCCTCACTGAGCTCCTTCTATGTGCAAAGCAATCAATACAAAGGTCCTTGTCTTCGATTCCTTGACAGTGTCACATGGTAACACCCCTATTTAAACACAAACAAATAAAATGATGAAAACCAAACGCTCCCTGTAAGATCTGTGACCCCTGTAGATTGCATGTGATTTTTTAAAGTGTCCCCAAAGCCCCTGGAGGGACAGTGAGCTGCGAATGGAAATGTCATGTCCCTGGGCTTGTGCTTATGAAATCCAGAACAATGTTCACACTGTGTCCAGAAGTGGGCGTTTCCATAGAGTCATGTCCTCCAAATGACTTTCTTTCTGAGGCAGGAAGGTGGCTGACAAGCTTCCTAATAAACTCCTGATTTCGTTAGCTGACCATGAGCTGGCTCAGTTTCCCCATCTGTGACTCACAGGAAGGGTCACATGACGCGTTGGTGCCACTGTCATTGTGCACCCTGCGTTGCAGAGTTCCTGGTGTTCTGGATGGTCCGCTGGAAGGCGGGCAAGGGAGATTGGGGGTTCCCATGGGCTGGAGCGTTTTCGTGAGTCACCTCCCACTTCTACTCAGGATGCTGAGGAACACCACCGTTTTGTGATGCTCAGCATCTTTCTTTCAAACGTCACTGAACTTGGAGAAACCCGGGCTTCACAGTCATTCTGACGGATCTGTGGAACATGCAAGCAAACCGTGATGGGGCCAGCCCAGGCTGCGCCCTGGGCTCGCTGCCATTTCCTAGCAATCCCGACACATGGCTCAGGTCTGGGGAGGTGTTGAACATTAAAACATGCAGACAGTCCAGAATAGCAGCCATTGCCAAACTTTAGCAGTTATATGGGAAACCCACATAGGTGCCACGACCTTCTTCGGTGCTATTTTCGATGTGAAATGGTTTTCTAAAATGTAAATGGGCCATTGTAAAGCCCCATGTTTATTCTAATTCTGCACCACCTGACAGAACTGGGCATGGTGGTAACACACTCCAGCTGCCTTTGCTCATGCTTTTTGGTTTTTTTTTTCCTGTTTGTCTGCGGTGCCCTCTCCTGCGTCCATCCCCACTGTGTTCAGAGCAGCCATTTAACGAGGCGCTCTAATTAGCAGTGCTTTGGCTTAAGGTTGGACACTTAAAGTAGTTCCTCGCTCCCCAGGCTTTCTTCCTCAGTAATAATTAAAAACTGAGGACGAGATATTTAAACTGTTTTGCTGAGACGATGGCCACAGTTTCCCTGGAAATGTCAGGAGGGCACGAGGTGCGAGTCTTCAAAGCACCTCTGGAAAGTTTGCAGGCTCACGATGCGGCATCGAGAATTTCAATGAGATCTGTATTCAAATGACCAAGAAAGAGAAACTTACGCAAGTTGGAGGAAAAGGCATTGGTTACAGTTATAATAAAGATCTCAACTATATTTAAAATACATTGCTTATGAAAGGAAAATAAAGTTTTTCTTAATATCCAAGTGCATAATTACGTGTTTTATTTGCATCACAATTTGTATAATTTTTCAGAAGGGCTATCAATAGGAGAATTTAAAATTAAATTAAGGTGATTTGTGTCTCACACCTGCAGAGTGGAAGGAGATTTAACAGTGGGTCCATGCAGCTAACTCCAGTTTTAAACTGGACACCACACATTGGCCTGAAATCTGCCATGGTGGGAGCATTCACGCTACCAAAATTGACAAGTGCTATGCATCAGGCTGGATTTATTGTTTTTTGATCATCTAGACTTGAAAGAATAATGGATAAATGGTAATGATGCAGATATAACTTTAAGATGTGGTGTTTCTACAGCTATTACGTTGTGAGTGGCACAGAAAACTAAGGAAGCATTCTTTCAATATTCAAAAACTACTGCACAATTCAGCGAAGAAGTTGCTCTCATTGTTGCATTGATGAACAAGCCCAACATATGTTTTTGCTGTTTCACTTTTGTCTTATTAATGTAAATAAAACACCAATGAACATTCATGTCAAAACTTCAGTTCATTACGTGTGTGTGTGTGTGTGCATTTTATTTTCCATGTAGCCACCACTGAATCTTTCAATTAGATCCTGCTGACTTTTGAGTTTGAATGCTCTCCATCAGCATCTCTCATGGCAACAGCAATATGTGTTATCTCCACCAATAGGAAAGTAAAGCAAAGTGCTATACAAAGTAAATTTTCATTAGTCTCCACGTTCTCTGTTCTCTGACGCCTTCTTATTTCTGGTTCTCTGAAGATTCTCCACCAGGCTTTCTCGTGTTTTTGTGCAGAGCTGTTTCTCCTGGCAGTGTATTTTATTTTGTTTTTATTGTGCCTATGTCTCCAGAGATATTTCTAATTTCTGCATCGTAATTACTCACTGCTTCTTTACTGCCACCTTCCCCTCTCCTCATCTCTCAAACTGCACGGAGTGGGAAGGCAGACAGGTAAGCCAAGGCGTGCACAACGGCCGTGAATGTAGCATCTTCTCGGGCAGGAGCAGGACTGCCGAGGAAAAGAGGCCCAGGAGCCTGGGATTCTCCATCCGTCTGCCACAACTAAAGAGGAAAATACACTTTTGACGTAACACTGATCAGGGGAGCTGTCCGGGGTGGGCAGGATTTGCAGCCTGTATCCCAAGTCTTCCAGATTTGTGAGTGGATCAGGCCATAGGCACAAAGGAGTGTGACTGTCCCTCCCTGGGCAAACTCCTCCTGGCTGTCTCTGAGGGTGCCCGGCATGCCTCGCCTCGCGTGAGTACCTTGGGATGACTCTCTGGGGCCTACTTTTTCTCTGTCCATCCCCTGGGATTGTTTCTGATGCTGACGCCCAGATCAGCAGCTCTAACACCAGCGCCCTACACAGGTAGTGACAGTAGGGCGGAGTCCACAGACACCGTCTCACAACCACCAATGCCTCCTGCCAGGGCTGCTGTGGCCCAGACAGGGCCCGTCCCGGCCGCAGGAGGAGCTGCTGGTGCCAAGTCAGTTGGTAGCTGGACCTTTCCATGAGCCACAGGAATCACAGGAAACAGGGGTTCCCTTTCCCTGTTTACCAGCCGTCCTTCCCTGGAGGCAGGTGGGAGTCCATGCGGTTTGGGCTGTAGGATTCAGAATCACCCTAAAATTTAATCCCATTCCCTCAGGGGGCTCTGGAGGCACATGCACTCGGGCCCTTCCATACTTGGACAGGCATACAGCCCTCTGGGTGCCACCGCCCAGGGCCTCTCCCTGGGACTGTCGTGGTGCGAGTCCTCCCCCGTTAGAGCAAGGAGCCCACGACTACCTCACAGGTGGGCTGCGTTTCGCCAAAGTTAGCGTTTCTGCAGTCTGACCACTGTGATGGGTTGAATCGGTTCCCTCAAAATTCACACTTTGACGTCCTCACTCCCAGCACCTCAAACTCTGACTGTGTTTGAAGACAGAGTCGTTAAAGAGGTAATTACCTGAAAATGAGATTATACACACAGGCCCTAATCCAATCCAGTGGTGTCCTCAGAAGAAAGGAGAAATTAGGACGCAGACAGGCAGGGACAACAATGCTGTGAGGACCCAGGAAGACAGGTGCAGTCTACAAGCCCAGGAGAGAGGCCGCTGGAGGAACCAGTCCTGCAGACACCTAACCCTTGGGTTGCAGCTTCCAGAACTGAGAGAATAAAGGTCTTGTTTAAGGCCCCGTCTGCGGCGTTTTGTCCTGGCAGCCCAAGCACATGAAGACAGTCACCAAATGTCCCCAAGCACATTTATGTATCCAGGACCTGGACGTTTGCAGCCCTCAAAGCAAAGGCTAGTGAAGTCCGATGTGACCACAGTTTGGATAACATTAGAACGTGTGTCTGTTCTGTAATGTGTCATGTCATTATGCGAACGGATGTTCAGTTTCTCAAAATACTCAACTAACATTCACAATTCTGAAAGGAGCCGTGTGTTCAGCCTGGATCCACGTGGTCGGAAGCCCATAGATCAGAGATGACACAGGAACAGAAGCTCAGGGCTATGGCACAATGCATAGCATGAGCCAGTCATGTGGACACTTCCAGAGGTCACAGGAAGGTTTGAGAAAGGACGTTAGTCCTCACCTCATTTCCATTCAATAGGTTTGCATTTAAAAAGAAAGGGAATCTGCAAAATCAGAGTCTGAAGGAGTCAGCTGCACTTTTTGCTTTTGTTCTTTTTAGAGCAGCGATTGCACTGATAACCCGAACATAGACTGAGGCATGCGCCCTGTGGGGGGAGCCCTCTTTAAAGGGTCTGAGAATAGGTGGTGCCAGCAACACAGCAAGTGTCCTCGGGTGCTGGGGACCGACCTTTCCATCCTTGCGCGTGCTGGACACACAGACCACAGGCGCAGGGGCAGGGGAGGCCTTCCTGCCACATCCTGACAAAATGAGCCCCTTTTCAAAGCGAAACAGCATTATTGATCAAAGCGTAGGTGGCTCCACATGTGCAGAAGAAACAGCCGGCGTCACCCTGGGCCACTCGCACCCACGGGCACAGACACCCCCTCTCATTAAAAACGAGTTGGATTGCATTCCAGGCCCAGCCTGCAAAGTTAATGATGAGCTCGCAATAAAGCACCCGCATGGATGGGAGTGAGCCTTGTACTACCCCGCGATGGCCGGTGTTTTATTAGTGGGCCTGAGCAGCGTGCCTGGCCGGCTGGTACTTGACACGCAGACGGGGATGTTCCCAGGCGCGCTGCGCGGCTGACTCACTTCAAAGTTCCAGCCCTGCTGGCTTGGTTTACACCTGAGCCAATTAGCTCCGGAGATCAGAAGAGGCCTGAAAACGGAGCCGAGCCCTTATTCCCGGCATGGAGAAAGTCACTTGATCCCAGGTAAATGATACAGAAAGAACAATGGAGGCGGGGGGCGGGCGCAGCAGGACGCTGTGCCTCTCCCGAGGAGCTGAGGCGCAGGGACTGGGTGTTGGCCAGCGCGGTCACTCAGGGTGTTTGTTGGGCTTTTATTGGCAACAAAGGGGCAAATTGAAATGAAGCCGTCTGCATTCCGTTTGCCGCACATCAAATATGCTGTAAGATATGCTGATGCGCGCTTCTCCTGAATTATTGAACACTGAGGCTTCCAGAAATCAGGCAGTGGGGGGAGGTCCAGGAGGAGGGGCCCTGACAGAGCAGCCCTGCCTTCTGCACGCTCCGCTGCGTCTGCAGAAAAAAGGGAGGCCTCCAGGGCCCCCTGCACCCTCCTCAACTTCCTGTCAGTTGTGAAGTTGCAAAATGGGCCTAGGGCCGCAAGGCAGATGAGGCTTGCTGCTGTTTTTGTTTTTCGTTGTTGTTGTTTGTTTGTTTTTGTTTGTTTGTTTTTGAGACGGAATCTCTCACTGCTGCCCAGGCTGGAGTGCAGTGGCGCGATCTCGGCTCACTGTAAGCTGCCCTTCCCAGGTTCACGCCATTCTCCTGCCTCAGCCTCCCGAGTAGCTGGGAGTCTACAGGCGCCACCATCACGCCCGGCCATTTTTTTTTTTTTTTTTTTTTTTTGTATTTTTAGTAGAGATGGAGTTTCACCGTGTTAGCCAGGATGGTCTCAATCTCCTGGCCTCGTGATCCGTCTGCCTTGGCCTCCCAAAGTGCTGGGATTCCAGGCGAGAGCCACCGCACCTGGCCTTGCTGCCGTTTTTTGGTTCTCATTGGTGAAGGCTGCGGCTGGACGAGCCGCCTGCACAGAGCGGCTATCTGTCCAAAAGCCAGGTGGGATGTTTACACCTCCCAGGGGTGGAGTAGGCCAAAGCAGGATATACTTCAGTCAGGGCAAAGTTCTGCCCATTAAACAAATGTGTTCTGAACACCTTCCAGGGATGAGGCGACACCTTTTGGTGTTGGAGACACAGGATGAAGGGGGCCCAGCCCCAGTGGCATGGCAGCTTGGCCTCTGTCTGGCAGGGAGTGATTGACACAGGAGTCCCTGCTACTGGCATCACACAGGTATTGTGGAAACAAGAGTGGAAATGGAGTTCCCTTTAGAAAAAACGTAAGAAGCAGCAGAATATGTCTATTTTTAAGAACTGGTGCGTGTATGTGGGTGCGTGTTCCTGTGTGTGGACACATGCTTGTTTCTGTACAGTGAGATGAATGGTGCACAAGTGACGACAAGGGAAACGTCAAGCAAACCCTTGTCACAGGGCCCCAAATACAGTGGCCAGAACAATTCACTTACTGAAAGCCCAAGGTTGTGTCCTGATTAAACTCCTTCATAACTTAAGATACGTTTTATTCTCATGGTAAGTTGGAACGACACTCCTGAATTTTGCAATAAGACAAAATCTCAGGCATTTTATTTTCTGTGATGATTCCAGGTGACCGCATCTCCAGGAATGGAGAACCAGCTCTTTGTCGGGTGGAATCAGAGAGCATGCTAATTAGAAGGCCCTCTTTGGACAGCTCGCTTGGAGTTTAGCCAAGACGTGCATAATTATTTTTCTAATAATGGGAGTGTGGAGCCCATGGCCTGCGGGTGCGTCTGGCTACGGAGTGACGCTGTGACCACAGCCTCTGTGGGACAGGATGGGATGACACGAGGCCCCTCCCCTAGAGGAGACCCTGCCCACTGCACGTGGAGGGAGAAGTTAGGGGCCCCCGGGGGACTCGAAGATGCTGCTGGCTGACTCGGGCCCCACTTCCCAGGGTTTCCTTCCTTCCTCCTGCCACACCCTCCTGGAGAAGGGGCCTTTCTGGCTTCACTGGGTCCTGGATACTAACCTGCCCTACACTCGTGGTGGTCATTTGGCCGGGTCGTTAAAGGAGAGGGGAGCAAACTTAGAGCACTCCAGGTTTTGTTTCCAAACATCATCCTCTTCTAGCACCCGTGTACACGGCTCTAAGGAAAGTGAGGTGTGAGGGTTACTTTGAGGGTCTGGAGTCAATGTGAAAAGTGTCCTTCCTTCTCTCCCTACTGCTCCACTGCTCCCACCCTGTCTCCTTCCAAGACAAGCACCAGCACGACCACACACGCATGTGCACACAGACACACACATGTATCATAAGTACATACATGCATGCACACAGCAAGGCACAGGCACATATATGCATCACTGGTACATGCATGCATACACATAGCATACACATGCATCACAGGTACATACACATATGCACACAGCAACACACAGGCATACACATGCATCACAGGTACATGCACACACAGGCACACACATGCATCATGGGTACGTGCGTGCACATACAGGCACACATGTGCATCAGGGGTACATGTGTGTACACACAGGTACACACAGGCATCACCCATACATGCATGCACACACAGGCACACACATGCATCATGGATACACGCACACACACACAGGCACATGCATCACGGATACATGCATTCATGCACACAGCACAGGCACAGACACAGGCACACACATGTTGATATGGTTTAGCTGTGTTCCCACCCAAATCTCATCTTGAATTTCCACCTGTTGTGGGAGGGACCTGGTCAGAGGTAATTGAATCATGCGGGTGGGTCTTTCCTGTGCTGTTCTCGTGATAGTGAATAAGTCTCACGAGATATGTTGGTTTTAAAAATGGGAGTCTCCCTGCATAAGCTCTCTCTTTGCCTACTGCCATGCGTGTAAGACGTGACTTGCTCATCCTTGCTTTCTGTCATGATTGTGAGGCCTCCCCAGTCACATGGAACTCTGAGTCCAGTTAAACCTCTTTCTTTTAGAAATTGCCCAGTCTTGGGTGTGTCTTTGTCAGCAGCATGAAAACGGACTAATACACAAGTCTACTGCTTTCCTTTGTGTGCAGCTGCCCAAGGTTCTTGTCGGTTGTCTGTACTCACTCTCCAGGCAAAACCCTTTCCGCTGCCTCCTCACAGCTCAGACTACACAACCCTCTCTGTGCAGCCACATGGCCACCTTCCCCAGAGAGCCTTGATTGTCTCCCCTGAAAAGAACAGTCTGCATTGCATTTTTCCCATAGCATTTCTGTTTGGTAAAGCAGTGAAGCAGACAGATCATCTCCCAACTGGACAAAAATTTCTCCAAATGCAGGATTAATTCATTATTTTAGTAAATGTGTATTGAACGTTGACCACATGCCAGAACCCACACCGAATGCTGAAGTGAGAGGGGTGGCAGGTGCTCAGAGACGACGTCATCACTGGTGAGGGGCACCCGGTGAGGAGCAGAGACCCATCTGCCAGGCGTTGGCTTGGTCCTGCTGTGATTCAAGGTGCACTGTTAGTAATAGACAAAGACAAACATTCCAATGGCAGTGACTTGCAACAATCATCATTTTAATTTAGTCTTCACAAACTTGTATTATTAAAATGGCTAAATACTTTCCAGATAGGAATTAGGTGTTAAAAATTAGAGCTGAAGTAACAAACGTGTCTCATACTGAGACATCTTTTCCTTCTGACAATTTTTGGTTCTGCTGAAACGCTGTTAAAACACGCATGCCGAGATAGTTGGAGTGGGTGGCTGTACAGGTGAGTGGCTGAGCTTTTAGAGTGGCAGCTGGACGCTTTCTAACCCTCTTAGCCAGGTGTGCGTGGGGCCACCCATTGACCAAGCAGCCCTGAATCCCTTCCTGTGTCCCAGGGTTCACAGGTTAGATTCAACAACATGGACACAACTTCACAGTGAGGTTTTAACTGCATCCCCAAGTTTAAACACATTGATTTCAGTTGTTTGTTTGTTTGTTTGTGATGGAGCCTCAATCTGTTGCCCAGATGGAGTGCAGTGGCACCGTGTCAGCTCACTGCAACCTCCCAGGTTCAAGTAATTCTCCTGCCTCAGCATCCCGAGTAGCTGGGATTATAGGTGCCCACCACTACGCCCGGCTAATTTTTGTATTTCTTTTAGTAGAGATGGGGTTTCACCATATTGGCCAGGCTGGTCTCAAACTCCTGACCTCAGGTAATACGACCGCCTCAGCCTCCCAAAGTGCTGGGATTACAGGCATGAGCCATTGCGCCTGGCCTCAGTGCAGTTTTAGGAAGGGGCTCCTCCCCACTTTTACCGGGGCTGGGCTCTGGTGGAGGGCAAGTGTTACCCACTTTGTAAATAGATGAGCAGAGCCTGTGACGCCGACTGGGGAGAGCTGAGATTCCTGGGGAGCTGAGAGATTTGCTGCCGGGACCTGAGCCCCTAGACCACATCTCCCACCCACAGTCGGCTCTCGGGGCCCCCACGGCTGCTGTAGAGGATGAGGTCAGGCAGGCATGCACTCTTTTCATTATTTGTCTTTAGCTCCAAATGCTTCTGCAGGAACCCAGGCTCTGGGGAGCTGGACTGACCACACAGGAGCCCAGAGACCTAAACCTGACGAGGCCCAGCCTCCCTCCAAGGCTGCCTCCCCTCTGACCCACTGCCTGCTTGCCACGAAGGCAGGGAGCATCACTGGCCTAAGCCAGCTTGCCGGCGGGGAGGGTCCCCAGGGCACAGGCCAGCACAGACCCCCAAGAGCAGCAGGGTGGGTGGCTCCAGGAAGCAAAGCCATCATGTGGCTTGGACATGCAGTGGCACCCGGGATCTCTAACTGGAGCCCACGCTCCCTGAGCCCCTGGTTCAGAATATCAGGTCTCCTGTCCATCTTCTGGGCTGGAAGTGGTGCCATTTACTATGATATTTACTGCAGCAAGCAGCAGTTAATAAGCACTTCAAGTAACGTTTCAAAGGCCTCTATGTTTGGAGAGCAGGAGGCGTATTTCCCACTACGCCACCTGCAATGGACGGAATGAGTCCCCCCAGCATTCTGTGTTGAGCCTGTCTCCCCCAGTGTGATGGTGTGAGGAGCTGGAGCCTCTGGGAGATGATGAGGTGGGAAGGGTGGAGTCTCAAAAACAAGATCAGAGCCCTCACCAACGGGGCCCAGGGAGCTCTCTTGCATCCTCCACTGTGTGAGGACACAGTGAGAAGTCGGTATCTGCAAGAGGCCCCCATCAGAGCCCAACCCTGCTGGTGCCCTGATCTCCGACTTCCAGTCTCCAGAACTGTGAGAAATGCTTGTTCATTGTCTAAAAGTCACCTGGTCCTTGGTATTTCGTTATAGACCTCAAACTAAGACCCCACCCATGAAATTCACATACCCCTTGGTCATGGACATCCAGAATTAAGCAAATGTCATTGAATATCTTGGGTCATCCAGCAAACGTCTCTGGGAATGCAGACATGAATTCACCTCTGCGAAATATTAGCATGTAAAATTCCCAGGCATATAATTGTGGATTTCTGCACCGTATCTCCTCATGGCAGGTGTGAGAGACACTTCATGTAGACATACCTTGTGATCCACATAAGAGAGAGCTGTTATCATGGTTTCCAGGGCTGGTGCACGTGTGTGTGTGAGCCCACTCCCACGTGCTGGGTTGGAGGTACACAGATTCACAACACACATGCTGTCCTCAGATGTCCAGGCTCACAGTTCCTCCAAACAAAGGAGGACTTGGAAAAAGGAAAGCATCCGAATAGGTACACAGAAGGCTGGAGGACTCCAGTCAGACAAATTAATGCTTCATCATCGTTTATGTCTAAATTAGATGAACAGACCACCGATCCCTTTCCACAGATCCCTAGACCTCCCCGAAGGCACAGAAGGAGGTTTGGGTACCACAGAGCCACCCCATGAGGGAGCTGTGGCTGGCAGCGGCAGCCGTCCCCTCCTACCAGGCATTCTCCCAGACCGTGAAGACATTTGATTATATGAAATAGGAGGAAATCATTTTTTGGTGCTCCATATAAAAATAGTTCTTTGGCAGATACCCTCTTCTCTTCACTAAATATTTAATATTTTATATCCAGAGTTGTGTTAGAAATTTGGCCTGAGGGTGGAGTGGGTGAAACATTGGCCCAGGCTGGCTTCCGGTTTTGTAAATAAAGCTTTATTGGGACTCAGCCATGCCATTCGTGCCACAGCATCTGTAGCTACTTTCACACCACAATGGCAGGGCTGAGGAGCTGCCCAGGAGACCACACGACCTTCAACACCCAGCTGTTTATGGAAGAAATCTGCACCCCTGTTTTAAAAGAGCTTAGATATGTAGGCATTGGCAGACACACAAACCCACACTCACCTCGGTAAGGCTTGGGCTGAACTTGGGAACAAGAGCAGACCGAGGCATGGGGATCATTGCTGGGCCAGAGAAATCAACTTGATTAGAAGGTGCCATCTGAAAGAAGCGTCTCCCAGCACTGGAGACGGCAAAGACCCAACTGGATGGTGATTCCAAGGGAGGTGAAAGGCTAGATCCTCTCTTCCACTGCTGAGGTGTCAGGGGGCAGGCCCCGTGTTTCTCAGCACGACGAGGCCAGGAATCCAGGGACACCAAAGGAGACTCTAAGGGGCCAGTGATGCAGAAGCCAGAGCAGCCCCTCCCTCGGAGCACTGGTCTCTCCCAGGCTGCAGACTCCCCATGGGCTACCCATGGCCTGGGACCTGTGCATGTCAGAGAGGGGCCAGCCTGATAAGTCTCCTTCTCATGCAGAGCAAGCAGCCCTGGGGCAAAGGGAGGGGCCGCCAGCCAGTCAGAGACCACTCAGGGAAGCAGAGCCACCAAGACCTAGTGGAAGGTGGCTCGGAGAGAAATTGCCCCCCACCCACCTGTGGAAGCCGGAGAACTGCAGGTCCAGGAGGCCAGGAGGGGCCACCAGCCAGCCAGTGGGCCCAGTTTCCTGGGATGGCCCCGACTCTGATGCCAGTGACAATGACTCCTTCCTTTGTCTTTCCAGGCTGGAGGGTAATGCCTTGCTATTGCTTAGAGCTCCAGGTTGCTTCTCAGTGCCTCGTTTGACCTCTCAGCCATCCCAGCTCTGTTTGTTTTAACCATATCCTGGTGTTAAGTCTCATGTGTGCCTCTCTGGACTCCTAATGACGGGGGCAGGTGTTCAGAACACTCATCCCCTTTGGACCACACAAGGATGTAAGCTTGTGCCAGAATGTACGTTTTCATTTATCAGAATCTTGGCAGAGACCTGGGAAGCGGTGTGGATGGGCAGTGTCAGAGTGTGAATGGCACATTTTAAAGAACCAGGGGTGAAATCAACACAACATGAAGCCACAGCATCCAGGGAGCCACAGGTCACTGGGGCACAGCGGTGATGAAGGCAGGTATCGGGGTCCAGGTATTGCAAAATACAATGCCCTGGCGTGATGTCCTGCCTCACTGTCACTGAACTGGCCCCATCCCCGAGGCAGCTGAGCCCTGTGGTCAGCAACCCCCTGCCTGCTCAGCTGGACCTGGGCTTCGGTCCTGGCTCTCACCAGTTCTGTAAAGTAGAAATTGCAAAAGCCCCTTCCTCCTACAGCTTTCATGGAACCCAAATGGAATAAGCCACGGTTCCAGGCACACTTAAATTCTTCCCACAGACTGCCTTCTTACTTTCCTCTCCAATTTCTTCCAGGCCACACTTGCTCGTGCTCGCTCACTCCGAGTTCTTTTCTGTCTCAAGGTGACTGTGTGGGTTACAGTATTTTCCTGGACTTGGGTTCTTGCCTTTGCCCACGGTGAGTGTCGAGAGCTCTGCTCATCTCCTCGGATTTGTAACCCCACTTGCTGTTGATGAATGCTTCCAAAATGTGCTCCTGTGTTTCTTCCACATCCAGGTGACACAACTCCCAGCTGATGGAAGACATCCTCAGACAGAGGAGGGAGGGCAGGTAAGACTCATTTCAGGAACAACATTGTGTTCCTAAAATTTGTAGTTGCTTCCAAAGGACTCTTGAGAAGGGATTTTTGACTAGGAAACAATGTTTTACCACAACAGACATAGCAGAGAGCTCAAGGAAAACCATTCAAATATGTGTGTTGTGCCTATCTAGAGAGATTCATCTGTTTTTTTTTTTTTTTTTCTAAAATTAAAACTACAAGCAGCCAAACAGGGTTATAGTTTCAACCTCAGGGTTTAGGTTCCAGGTAAACGAGTAAAATGAGTGAAACATACAGAGATTAAGAAAGATACATCAAACGGCAAGAAAACTCAACAAATCTGAAAAATGTCCCTGCCCCTCTTTTCCCCATTCACTGTTGTATCTACCTCATCATTCAATACCAAATTCCTAAAATACTGCTCGACATCTTCTGCCTCCGTTTTCTCATCGTTCAGTCCTTTTGCAACTATTTGCCAGAAAACGGACTGCATCTGATTAGAATTAACTTTGATCAATTCGTGTTAAGTTATCAAATAAAGACTCAACAGCCTTTCCATTAATCCCATTAGAGTGAAGTTTCACACCTCTCATCAGGCAGCCCGTTTTATTCTCATTTTCCTACTGTTTTCCTCCAGGCTGTAGCTCAGAAAAGCGCTGTTTAGTGAAGACTAGTTCCTTAGGAAGACAGACATTCTTGGCTGGACTCCATTTTTATAACGGTATTTCCCCCACTGGGGAGAAGATCCTCAACTTTTTACCTCAGAAATGTTGTTTTTCACCACAATAAAAGGGTTACTTTTCTTTCAGGAAAAGATTTTGTGAAAATGAATGTTTTATCAAAGAACAAAGGTAGCGAGGACCAGCTGATCCCTCTGCTTCTTTCTGGAAAGACTTCTCTCCTGTGACCGACCCTCCACTTGCCTTGTGGTAAATGTCAGGGCAACACACCTAGAAAGGAGATCCCAGGGCTTCCTGCCTCGCTCCGGACTGCGGCTGCTGCTTGGGGTTTGTGGGTGAAGATGGAAGCGCGAGGGACAGGACCCACCAACAGCTGCCCCTACCCACCCCTCCTGCTGCTGAATGAAAATCGGATCAGTGCAGGGGCACAGTCTCAAATGTCAGCTCACACTCCAAAGACAGCGTTGCAAAAAACATCTCCTGCCCACCCCACCTCCACCCCAGCCCCAACTCCTAATCCACAGGGCAAAATAATCAACTATTGGGCTGAGCGTGGTGGCTCATGCCTGTAATCCAAGCACTGAGGAGGTTGAGGTGGGAGGATAGCTTGAACCCAGGAGTACTAGACCAACCTGGGCAACACATGGAAACTGTCTCCACAAATAAAAAACTAAAAAGAAATTTGCTGGGCATGGTGGAGTACATCTGTGGTCCCAGCTACTCTGGGCTGAGGCCAGACAATAGCTTGAGGCCAGGAGCTAGAGGCTACAGTGAGCCACGAGTACGCCCCTGCACTCCAGTCTGAGCAACAGAGTGAGACCATCTTAAAAAAAAAAAAAAAAAATCAGATTAACTGTAGATTTCTCAGCAGAAACAGTACAAGCTAGAAGGGATTGGGGCCCCATCTTTAGCCTCCTTAAACAAAATAATTATCAGCCAATAACTTGGTATCAAGCAAAACTAGG
>NW_012116910.1:169922-214544 GCF_000951035.1 Colobus angolensis palliatus
GGCCAGGAGCTAGAGGCTACAGTGAGCCACGAGTACGCCCCTGCACTCCAGTCTGAGCAACAGAGTGAGACCATCTTAAAAAAAAAAAAAAAAAAAATCAGATTAACTGTTGACTCTTTTAGATGTTTTTCCTAGCATTCCATTTTGTATTTCAAGTGGCACATTTATACTGCTGCTTTCTGATTATTTAGGGTTAGAAGCTGGATACTGACTCTCTCCTATGGATAATTCAGTGGATGTATCCCTCAAACTCCACTGCACGTGCACACACACACACACACGTTCATAACCACCATCCAAAGTAGACTACAATTTCCTTTCTTTGTACAGATTTTTCTTTTTGTTTTATTTTTCCGGGCTTTCATAATTTTCTTTTACCTATCACTCCTCTGCACCCAAACTTTTTGTTGGAGCTAGAAGATTCCTCAAGATGCAGGGAAGCACATCAGCCCCTTTCATTAAGGGCTGGAAGAGTCTCTCCATCCTGCTCCCCCAAGGCCAGGTCCCCCGCTCTCCCGGGGACTCCCCTTCACCCTTCCCCTGCTGGCACTAGCACTTTTTCCATGTCTGGGACTGTACTTGGGATCCTCCCTCATTCTCTTGTTTGAAACACAAGGCCAGTTAGCTTTTGGGGAAAAAATGCACACAAGATCTTTCACTGAAACCTTGAATGTTTGAAAACACTTTTAAATTTTACTTTGACATTAGAAACCTTAGACTATGTTTTAGAAATAATTGAAAGAATGTGAGTGTGAGTGTTTGTGTGTGTGTACATTATTGTTGGAACTGAAAGAATCCCAATCTGAAAACCATTAATGAATTCAGGGGTCCCAGGTTGGGGCTGGACAGTTTTCTGAGAGGAGAAGGCTCCAGGCTCCATCCACCCCTTGGAACTGGAGAGGAAAGGGCTGGGAGGCCCCGCATGGGGCTCCGGGTTTGGGCAGACGCCTGCCCGCGTCCTGAGCTGTGCAGGCATCTTAGGGACCACAGCCCCACCGGGTAAGGCCTCCAGCTGAGCTCCTTGCCTGCTGGCCTGTGTGGGGGTCCAGGGAGCAGCTGCATATCTGTGGGGGGTGGGGGGCGGGGGGCAGCAGGGGTCTGTGCATTCTGCTTTTCATCAAACGCAAAGACAGACTCATCCCACTTCCCGCCCTCCCCACCGTTCTGGCCTTCAGGGCTTCTCGGTTCTGATTTCTCCTGGGCTTGGTGATGCCCCTCCACCTCCCATGTGGTTTCCCTTCCTGAGGCGGTGGCGTTAGTTCCCTACATTTGCGAGGCCAGGCCACGTGCCCAACCGCCTTCAACTTCCAGAATCACCTGAACTCACCTGTTGAGCTTTCATCCCCTTTTCAGTTCTCTCTCTCTCTCTTAAGTCCCTGCTTATTTTTATTCCTTTATTTTATGAAAGCTCCGAGCAAGAGGGGGCTCAAGTGAGCCTGTTCAGATATATAAGATGAACTAGAAGCATATTGATTGTATATTAAGAAAAACAAAAGAAACATTGGTTTAAAAATATATTGGACCATTTTCCCATTATGTTCTGACAAAATAAATTCTGTCTACACTTAGAGGCTCGAGGCAGACATAGAAGGAAGTTGCAGGTCCTCCTGGGGCTTTCTCTTCTCCCCAGTGGCTTTTCTGAATTCCTCTGTTGATTTTTCCGCCCTGATTTTATATGGGGTTGCCAGAAAACAAACAACAACGAACATGCACATGCACACACGTGTGCACACATACACACACATGCACAGACATGCACACTCACACACGCACACACTCACACGTACACACTCATGCACACACACAGGTACACACATGAACACTCATGCACACACGTGCATACACACACGCTCAGGCACGCATGCACACACAAGCAAGTACACACTGTCACATGCACACATGCACACACGCACAAACACGTGCACACACACAGACACACACGCACACACAGTTTCTCAGAACTCCCAGGACCCAGCACATGCCTCGTGGTCTTTCGGTGGATGGAGGCTTGAGGCACTTACACCCACCACAACTTGGTCTGCCATTAGGCCACTTTAGTAAATACTTTTATATCTAAATTTTCTACAGGAACTTTTCACTTTCCCTTTCTGATTTCTCCTGGTATTTCATTTCTTCTACTGCTTTCTCTGCCTCTGGGGCCGGCTGAGGCCTCAGCTTCATGGTCTCTCAGCCTGGGAGACCTCCCGTCTGCCTCGCATCCCATGGGCCCAGGCCCCAGCACCCAGCACCCAGCACCCAGCACCCAGCTCCTCCTCCCTGAAGTTGGCATCCTTGCAATTTCAATTTTGCATAATTCCTCCTGTAGTCTCTGGCTCCCCCAGTAGACAGTCACTGTTCTGTGTGCAGCACCATGACTGGCTCTAACCAAATGGCAGGTTCCTGACAGATATTCCCAGAAAGCAGCTACACCAGCTCTCCGTCCTGATACACACAATTCCCTCATTACAGACATTCCACGATGTGCACCCACCTCCACCATTTCAGGTGGGAATTTTAAAATAAAATGTATGTTCTTCCTTTGATGTTAATAACTACAGAGTTATTTAAAATCCTTATTGGATTTGATTTATGAAAATAACATGTTAATTTTCAAATACATAAAAAATACTCCCAATTCTTAAATGCGTGTTTTTATGGAAATTTTTATACATGGGTTGAATACCAAGTTTGTGCTCATCATGTTAAATACTGAAACTCAAGTGATATGTGGCACCCTGTGGTACACAGTGCACCACATAAGCGTTTTAATGTCATTCTATTTTATTTTTATCATGGTCCCCTCACACACATGCACACTTGGGTGTTTTTTCTTTTGGTTGGAATAGGAAGAAGTCAACCCTGCTGTTTAAGAGTGGCTTGCAACACTGAATTTTTGTTTCTATTAAGACAACTGATATCTTTCTGTTTCTTTTTTCCTCAAATAACTCTGTCCCCCTCAAGTGGTTTGAATTTGTGTCCCTGCCCAAATCTCATGAGAATTGGGGGAAGAGCCTGGTGGGAGGTGATTGGATCATGGGGGTGGATTTCCCACTTGCTGTTCTGGTGACACTGAGTGAGTTCTCACGAGATCTGGTTGTCTGAGTGTGTGTAGCATCTCCCCTTTCACTCCCTGTCTGCCCTGCTCCACTTTGGTAAGACATGCTTGCTTCCTTTCCACCTTCCACCATGATTGTAAGTTTCCTGAGGTTTCCTAGCCGTGCTTCCTGTAGGGCCTGCAGAACTATGAGCCAATTAAACCTCTTTTCTTCGTAAATTACCCAGTCTTGGGTAGTTCTTCCTAGCAGTGTGAGAATGGACGAATACACCACTTAAAGCATCTTTCGGTCACAGTTTTGGCTGCATGTGGTTGTGTACACCTGTAGTCCCAGCTACTCGCTGAGGTGGGAGAATCATTTGAGCCCAGGAATTCGAGGCTGCAATGAGCAATGATTGTGCCACTGCATCGCCAGCCTGGGCAACAGAGCAGGACCCTGTCTCAAAAAACAAAACAGAAATGAAGCAAAACTAAAAAGAACAGACAATTCCACAGGCCCAAGATCTGGCTTGAGACTTGGCACAGTGAGTGTGCTGAAATTCAGCTGTGATTGTTTACCCATTGTTCTTTCCCCAGTCTGAAATGTTAAGAACAGGCAAAATAGAAAGTTACATTATTATTTATTTATTTATTTGAGACAGGGTCTTGCTCTGTCTCCAGGCTGGAGTGCAGTGGCTCGATCTCGGCTCACTGTAACCGCCACCTCCCGGGTTCAAGCGATTCTCCTGCCTCAGCCTCCCGAGTAGCTGAAACTACAGGTACTTGCCACCATGCCTGGCTAATTTTTGTGTTTTGAGTAGAGATGGGGTTTTCACCATGCTGGCCAGGATGGTCTCGATCTCTTGACCTCATGGTCCGTCGGCCCCAGCCTCCGAAAGTGCTGGGATTACAGGCATGAGCCACCGTGCCTGGCAGAAAATTATATTCTTTAAAAGTCTATGTTTTAAGCAATTTCATTGTTTTACCACTTAATTACAGCTTATTAATTTGCTTGATTTTAAAATAACCTTGAAGTTAATAAGGTCTGTAATGTGGCAACTAATATTTCCCAGGATACAAATTCTCTAATGCGGGTAAATGCATTCACATGGCAAATACTATGAAGAGTAAAATAAAATAGCAGTTTTTAAAATACAAGGCTATTAAATTTAACTGTAGGCTTTTAAAAATTAACTTTCATTGCCTTCACATAATTTTAAAACTTATATTTCTTTCATTGAATCTTAAGAAAGCAGACACAAGATCAGGACAAGACATTTATATTAAATAACAAAAGGAAAAGTTCCCAGGACCAGGAGCTATCTGATATTTGAATACACTACCAAAAAAGGTGTGAAATTTCTGAAGCTTTAAGGGGAAAAAAGTGACACCAGTTTGTATCTGTTTGGTGTAACTTAAGGATAAATCCCACAGTTGAAAACGCCTGGCTGAAATGGTGGAGGGGCAAAGCTGGCCCTCATGTCTACTCCAGGGCACCGGGGCAGAAGATTTTTGACATTGCTGAAATGTCGAAGAATAAATACTGTGCTTACAATTTACAAGTATCACAGTGAAATTAGCTGTCAATATTTCCCAAGGTTCTTTTTGCACAACTTAGTACTTGATTGGGTCATCATCTTCTCCATCAGCCATCTCTCTCTTTCTTGTTTCTTTGTTTATTTATTTTTATTTATCACTCCAGAAAGGACATGCTGAAATATGCATAAAGAGAATGTTCTGGAATGAAGACCAGGCAGTGTAGGGTTAGATGGCCAGGACTGGGAAGCAGGGGTGGGGTCAGAAAGTGAAGGGAGGCCGGCTCCATGCACACCTTCCCCCAGAGTGGATTTCAACCTGTAGCCCAAAGTTGACTATCCCAAAGGAATAACCTGAATGTTTTCTTTTTCTTTTGATTTTTCATGGCTAATGATAAATTCAAAAATCAAAGCAAGGGAAAATGAGGAGAATTCACTGGATAATTTATAGTTAGATTATGAAAGAACAAAGCATGCATTTGTACCCAGACTGTCCACCTCCGTGAGTGGAGATTCTCTGGGCATGCCTGGAGTTCTTACCTAAATCACTGATCGATAAATATTGGCACAACGCAGCATTCCTTTCTAACCATCTAAATATTCCATGACACTCGACATTTCTGCCTCTCAGGGTGGCTTTGAGAGGTAAATGAGACAATGAACATAGAAGAAATCCATGGACTATGAAGAGCTTTAAAAATGAGGGAATCTACCTTTTACGGAACAACGTTGTTGTGGAAGATCTTCATTCTTTAACAAAATGACCATTCTTGCACATGTCTGATTCTTCGTGTCATGAGTTGGAACAGAACACTCTCTGTATTAGTCTGTTCTCACACTGCTAATAAAGACATACCTGAGGCTGGGTGATTTATAAAGGAAACAGGTTTACTAGACACACAGTTCCACTTGGCTGGGGAGGCCGCACAGTCATGGCAGAAGGTGAAGGAGCAAAGGCACGTTTTACAGGGTGGCAGGCAAGAGAGTGTGTGCAGGGGAACTGCCCATTATAAAACCATCAGACTTATTCACTACGGCATGGGAAAACCCTCCCCCATGATTCAGTTATCTCCGTCTGGTCCCTCCCACGATCAGTGGGGATTATTAGAATATTCAAGGTGAGATTTAGGTGGGGAACACAGAGCCAAACCGCATCACTGTGGTTTTTGCCTTGCCAGGCGGCATTGTTTACAAGGGCTTGGTTTTTCAGATGAGGAAGTTAGCCCAGTTCCTTCTTCTCCCTGAGGATTAGCTGCTCCTTGGTCACACCTGGGCTTCCCTAGTCACACAAAATCCACGTGGCTGTGGAAAGTGCAGCGTCGATTTTTCTTGACCACTCTGCCCTCCCGACCATGGAGAGCACAGCATCCATTTCCCACCCTCCTCTTGCACCTGAATGCTTCTTGGATTAGTCGCCTACAGCCTCAAATCCTGGGTAATACCCGGAAGGCGCCCCAGCCTTTCCAGCTAACATCCTTCCATTGCCCAAGAGCAGAAGCTGCAGGGAATGCAAGCCCTGGGTGCAAACGTCCCCACGCTGTGTGTGCCTCCCGGTGCCACTTCCAATGGGGAAACTGATCTAGACCAGGCTGGGCAATGCTGGGACCCATTTGGTCTCTTACCACCCCATCTTCCACCCCCGTGGGAGCTTGGAGTTAGCACCACACTCCTTAGGCTCCTGTCTCCTCTTCAAAGGGTGAAATGTGGCCGCACACTGATCCATGTGACTTCTTAATTCCCCTCCAGGGCATCCTTTTCTTCAACAGATGTTTTCAAAATAATTAAGTGATGGGGATCATGCATTATTGAAAATGCTGGATGCCTCCCTAATGTTCTTCACATTTGTATATTTGTCAGCACAAAATTGAGTGCTTGGAAATGTTGTGCTTATTTATTTTTCAAATTACTGAACACTCACCCTAGCCAGCTGAGGCGAGGAGAGGGGAGCCGCAGCTCAGCGTTCTCTCTGGTTCCTGCAGATGTTCCACAATCAGTGGTTCGGGGAATCATGAAGTCCTGTAGGATTTGGGAGCAAGGAACCCTTTTAAAAGACGCTTCAGCTGATCACCCATCCTTAAAAAGAATCCCCAGAATTAGGGCTCTTTCTTTCTTTTAAAATTTTCAGGAATTTCACATTCTCTATTGGTAACCACTTTCCAGTATTAAATAACTCTTGGTCTAGGAAAATGTCCTTTTTCCTCGACATATCTGTCCAATATCTAGAATCTTAAAGTCCAGTTCACCTATGGCCCTTACTGTAGCCTTGGAACTTGCTTGGGGCAAGTATTACATTTCTGGAGGCGCCCCAGTTATTTTTATGTGATTCTAGATTGCTATCTCCCTTTAACAGCGTATTTTTGGGATTGGCACTTATTGTTAGAAAATATCTGAACTTGGTGCTGCAAGTCTGGGCTGACGACCTGCAGTTTTTCACTTGGTGTCTCAGATCTGCTTGGTAGACACTCTCTGAGGTCACAAGTGTCTTAGGATGAGATGCTTTCAACAAGGTAGGCAGATTCTCATGCCCCTAAGAGCTGTTCAGATAAAAGCGTGTCTTTCTAAAAGGGAATTTTCTGGAAAAATACATTGTTCCAGAATGCCTTGGCTTTGAAGGTAAAAAGCTTGCAAATTTATTTTTGCCACACATATTTACAGAGTAGTCACCTGGTTGCAGGGTCTGTCAACTCAGCCATAAATGTGACGAAAGACCCCTAGCTTTCATGGAGCTTAAACAGATGGGAAAAGGTACTCAGCAGTGTCTTAAGGCATGTCCAGGTCTCCTGACACCTGTATGCATGCAAATGTGTCATTTCCTGGTGATCATATTCCCAACTGTCCCATGCCAAATTGGGAATTGACCGTGTTTTCTGGGACTCACACGGAGGTCATAATTGAGGTCTGGGTTCAGGGCAGCTGGTCAGTTGTGGTGATCTCTGTAAGAGATGTGGCAAGCAGGACAATGACCTCACACACCATCTTCCCCCCTCACACCGCTATTGCAACGAGGAAGCACCAAGATTAGTGCCAGAACCCATCCAAGATTCTGAAATGGGATTTGTGAGGAGGTGTCAAACAACATGATATTGGAGCTTGGGCTCTAGTAGTACAAGACAGAGGAAGAAGGGGGAGAAGGATATTTAAAACACAAAATCAAATAGTATTTCTGGTTCTAAATCCCTGAGGAATTGCCACACTGTCTTCCATAAAGGTTGAACTAATTTACACTCATACCAACAGTGTAAAAGCTTACCTATTTATCCACATCCTCTCTAGCATCTGTTGTTCCCTGACTTTTTCATGATCGCCATTCTAACTGCCATGAGATGGTATCTCATTGTGGTTTTGATTTGCATTTCTCTAATGACCAGTGATGATGAGTTTTTTTCTTATGTTTGTTGGCTGGGAGGGGAACATCGCACACCAGGGCCTGTCAGTGGGTCGGGGGCTAGAGGAAGGATAGCACTAGGAGAAATATCTAATGTGGATGATGGGTTGATTGGTGCAGCAAACCACTAACAAACCTGCATGTTCTGCACATGTATCTCAGAACTTCAAGTATAATAACAATAAAAAATAGCAAATACAAAATCAAAATAAAAATAGCATGTATTTCTTTTTGATATTAAAATGGCATTTTTGGTAATTTTTGACAAATGATTTTTAAAAATCATCACCTAGCACTATACTCTTTAAGCGACTTTGGATATTAGAAACAAGGAACATTTTTTATACCTGATTGAAATGTTGTGTCATGAAAGTGGAATAACCAATCAATATCCTTTCAAATAGGAAGTATAAAACTGATGTTTTAACATGTTGAGATCACCAAGATTTAGAAAAATTCTTTTGGAGAAAAATGAATGATGAGAGAACTTCTGTTGGGGAAGAAGGAGTACATTTTTCCTATTTCTTTCTCTAAAAATAACAAAAAACTCTGGCCATTGTATAGGAAGCAAATACACAATGACTCTGGAAGGTGGAGAGAAGACAGACTGGCTAGAAAACCTGGGACCAAGGGAACAATTCGGTGATGAATTAGCTGGATTTTCTTTCCTCTCCAGAAATCCCAGACTTGATACTAAAGTTAGCAACTCAGAAATTCAGCAGGTGCAGAAAAACACTTCAAGAAAAGCACTCTCTGTATACAAAAGACCAGCAAAGGAGTAGCCTAGCAAGACAGAAAACTTTAGACAAATCCACACCACTCCTTGCCAAATGCCACCTAAAAATCATGGCCCCACCAAACCCATAGCAGCCAGGGCCAGTGGAGTACTTAGACTTCACCTTCATGAGGCTGTAATGAAACATTGCAACATCCCAGCCAGGTAGTGGCAGAGAAGGCCAAATAGGGAGTCTGGATTCTCTTCAGCATTGGGGAGTAACCAGGCCCCCACCCAAGATTGAGGGACAACATGAGGAGCCTGAAGTTCCACCCCAAGCAACAGTCATGAGGTACACACCCCCCCCTTGCTTCTGGGTGGGGAGGCCTGGTAGAGAATCAGGATTTTCACAACTGCCCAGCAGGAGTGAGGCCAGCCCACCAGTGGGTCAATGGAGCCCCCTTGAGAAGCCACACCCCAGCAAGCAGGAAGAAGAACCCCTCCCTTGTAATGGCAAAGGAGGCTATTGGGAACTTGGACATTCAGCCCCACATCCTTCCACTGTTGAAGCGTGCCAAAGAATATCAACTAAACTAAATGGTATAAAGAAGATTCTGAGTCTCAAAATAGGATATAAAAATATGGTTTCTGTTAAAAATCACTCACCATACCATAAACTAGAGATGTCATAAATGTTAAAATTGTCTGACAAAAATTCAAAGCAGCCATGAACAAAAGAGACTTCAGGAAAGCATATGAACACACTTGAAGCAAAAGTAGAAAATGGGAAAATCCCAGCAAACAAATAGAAGATCTAAAACAAAATACCAAATGGAAATTTAAAACTAAAAGTACAAGAATTTTAAAAAAAGAGTTTATTTGATACTAGCACAGAGGAAACAGAAATGGTAAACTTGTAAATAGAATAATAGAAACCACCCAATTTGAATAGCTGAGAGCAAATAGAAAAAAAACATGTCATCAGAGCCTCAGGGATCTGTATGATAATGATTGTTTTTAAACTAACATTTATGTCAGTGGAGTCACCAAAAAGAAAGGGGAAAGAGAAAGGGATTAAAAAGTGCTCTTAAGAGCTGAGCGCAGTGGCTCACGCCTGTAATCCCTTTGGGAGGCTGAGGCAGGCGGATCACAAGGTCAGGAGATTGAGACCATCCTGGCTAACACAGTGAAAGCCCGTCTCTAAAAAATACAAAAAAGTTAGCCAGGCGTAGTGGTGGGCGCCTATAGTCCCAGCTACTCGGGAGGCTGAGGCAGGAGAATGGCATGAACCCGGGAGGCGGAGCTTGCAGTGAGCCAAGATCACGCCACTGCACTCCAGCCTGGGCGACAGAGCGAGACTCTGTCTAAAAAAAAAAAGAAAGTGCTCTAAGAAATAATGGCTGAGAATTTCCCAAGTATGACAAAAGACAGAAATCTTTAGGTTAAAGAAGCTGCGCAAAACTTTCTCAAAATAAAATTTCCAAAGGAATACAATTCCCCAAATTTATACAAAGACACATCATAGACAAGTTTCTGAAAACTAAAGACAATTAGAATCTTGAAAGAGAAGCAATACCTTACCCATAAGTGAAAAAATGGTTCAAAGTACAGCAGATTTCTCAAAGGAAGCTATGGAAGTCAGAAGGAAGTGGCACAACATTCCTGCCACTGGAAGAAAAGAACTATTAATCCAGAATCACAACCAAGTAAGAATCTTTGAGGAATGAAGTGTATATCTAGACGTTCACAGATAAAGGAAAACAAAGAAAAAACTTTTCATCAGCTGATTTACCCTAAAATAAAGACATTTCTTTAAACAAAAAGAAAATAATAAAAGAAGAAATCTTGGAATATCAGAAATGAAAAAGGAAGCTTAAAAAAGCTGAAATTATAGGCAAGTGCAATCGGTTTTTCTTCTTCTTGAATTTTACAAATTATGTTTAATAATTGAAACAAAAGTTTTAGCAGCACTTGATTTACTTCCAAATATTTGCATGGAAATACTTAAAATTATTTATAAGCAAGGAGGGTAAAATCACATAAGAAGAAGTAAGGTCTCCATATCTCACTCAGACTGGTAAAATATTGTCACAAGTTGACTGTGAAAAATTATGAATATATAATGTAATACCTAGAGCACCCCCTAAAATGCTATATAAATAAATACTCTAAAAAATTATAGGTATAGCAAAACTAAATTTGAAAAAAATACTTCAAGTAATTCACTGGATAAAGAAACAGGAATGAAAAACAGAGGACACATAGAAAACAAATAATAAAATGAAAGTTTTAATTTCCAACACATTAGTAAATGCATTAAATATAAATGGTCTAATATCACTTAAAAGACAGAGATTAATTTAGTGGATTTTTTAAAAAAGACAACCATGCCCAGGTGCTGTGGCTCATGCCTATAAGCCCAGAACTTTGAGAGGCTGAGGCATGTGCATTGTTTGAGGCCAGGAGCTTGGAACCAGCCTGGGAAACATGACAAACCCAGTCTCTACAAAAAAATACAAAAATTAGCATGTGTGGTGGCACACATCTGTGGTCCCAGCTACTCAGGAGGCTAAGGATCACCTGAGCCTGAAGAGAATGAGGCTACAGTGAGCCATGATCATGCCTCTGTACCTCAACCTGGGTGACAGAGTAAGACCCTGCCTCAAATAAGTAAATACATACATGCATACATACATACATACATAAATAATTAAAGAGACAACTATGACTCAACTATATACCACCCACAAGAAAATCACTTCAAATTTCACAATAAAGGCAGATTAAAAGTAAAAGGATGGTTTAACATGGTTTAATGCAAGACCTATTATAATCCTAGCAAGGTTTTTTTTTGTAGATATAGACAATATTACTCAAAAAAAATAGAAATCAAAAAGAAGTAGAAGAGTTAAAATTTATAAAAAAGAATAAGAGAGTTAAAAATTATGAAAAAGAAAAATAAAGTGAGAAGAAACAGTCTAACTGGTTTCAAGACTTATTTTATGGCTACAGTAAAGAAGACTGTGTGATACATGGTGGATAAATGGTCACATAAATTAAAGGAACAGAATAGAGAACCAAGAAATAGACTCACACAAATATGTCCAACTTATTTTTGACAAAACTCCAAAAGCAATTAAAAAGGAGAATCTTTCAGCAAGGGGTTCTGGGTGCAATTGGGCATCTACAGGTCAAAAAAAGAAAAAAAATCCCTGAAGTAAACCTTACAATGTATACAAAAATAACTCAAAATAGATTATAGACTTCAATATAAACTATAAAATCATACAACCTTTAAAAAAAAACATAGGAGAAAACCTTTGAGATAGAGGTTAGGCAATGGTTCTGAGATTTAACACCAAATATGATCCACAGAGGAGAAAAATTGATAAATAGGACTTCATTAAGATTAAAAACCTTTACTGTATGGGAAAAAATGTTAAAATATAAAATAGCAAGCTACACACTAGGAGAAAATATTTGGAAACAACATGGCCATCTCAGGCTAATATCTAGATTATATAAAGAACTTTCAAAGTATTTTTTACAATCAAGTAGAAAATGAGAAAGACAGGAATAAACATTTCATCAAAGACAATACACAGATGGCAAAAAGGCATGTAAAAATATTACCAACATTATTAACAATTAGGGAAATGCAAATTGAACAAAAATGAGACATCATTGCACAGCATTCAGAATTGCTAAAATTAAAAAAAAAAGAAAAAAGGAAAAACAAACAGTGACACCACCAAATGTTTCAATGATGTGGAAAAGCTAAATCTCTCAGACATAGCCAGTGAGAATGTAAAAATGGTACAATCATTCTGAAAGACAGTTTTGTAGTTTCTTTTTTTTTTTTTTATTTATTTATTTATTTTTTGAGACGGAGTCTCACTCTGTCGCCCAGGCTGGAGTGCAGTGGTGCGATCTCGGCTCACTGCAAGCTCCACCTCCTGGGTTCACACCATTCTCCTGCCTCAGCCTCCCGAGTAGCTGGGACTACAGGCGCCGCCACCACGCCCAGCTATTTTTTTGTATTTTTAGTGGAGATGGGGTTTCACCGCGTTAGCCAGGATGGTCTTGATCTCCCGGCCTTGTGATCCACCTGCCTCAGCCTCCCAAAGTGCTGGGATTACAGGCATGAGCCACAGCTCCTGGCTGACAGTTTTGTAGTTTGTTATGGCAACATGTGTCAACCTAAATAACAAACAGAGAGAGGCTCTTCAAAGAAAAATGATATCATTCAGGAATAGGACATAGCAGTGGGAAACATGCCATAGCAAACAATGTGTGTATTCAGGGAGGTCAAAGAAGACAAAAGTTTTTAAAGGAAAATTGAGGAAGATGACATAATTGTCTTGAGATAATTATCCTTGGTTACAGGTATCAAAAACAAGACGGACTCCAGTCCAAGGTCGGAGAGGCAGTTGCACGGCAGATGTTCTTCTAGGAATATTGTGTGTGTGTGTGTGTGTGTGTGTGTATGTGTGTGTTTGCAATGGCCTTTGTGCAAGGTTCTAGTTTTTGCCATTTTTTGGGATAGTTCTTTCTATCACAAAAGATAGAAGGCCTTTTCCATCTGTATTTGTCAGGGCTTGTTTGTTTTTGCTTGAACACAAGTGACTCCATTTTGACTCTGACAGCTTTCACACATGCGACCACCATTTGACCCAACAATTGCACTGCATGCCTGGGTCATTATCCCAAAAAAATAAAAATGTCTATTCATAGCAGCTTTGGCATAACAGCCAAAAACCAGAAACCAACCAGATGTCCTTCAATAGGTGAACAATTAAACAAACGGGTCTGTCTACATCATGGAATACTGCTCAGCAATAAAAAGGAAAGAACTATTGATCCATGCAGCCACATCAGTGAGCCTCCCAAGAATTATGTTGAGTGAAAAAAAAAAAACCAATTTCACAAAGTTACATGCTGTATGATTATATTTATATATTAAATTATAGAAATTGAGAACAGATTGGTGGTTGCCAAGGGCTCAGGAGGAGTGTGGGCGGGAGGAAGTGGGTGTGTACATCAAACAGTGACAGGGAAATTCTTGTACATGGAAAGTTCTGAGCCTGGACTGCGTCAGTGTCAGGTTCCTGTCTGTTACATTGTACTACAGTGTTGCAAGATGTTACCATTGAGGGGAACTGGAGTATGTGGGATCTTGCTTTATTATTCCCTACAAAGCAGGGGAGACTTCTAAGTTCTTGAAATTGCTTAAATAATTGAAAAGACAACAGCGTAGAAGCTAGACGTGTTTCCTCATTTTGAAAGAAAGTAGAATTAAGTCAGTTATTTATACTTTTATTTCATATATGTCCATATGTAATACATACATCATAGCAGATAGAAAATGTTTTGTGTTCGCCCTAATTGGAGCATGGAATAAATAGAAGCTGCTTATCTTTCAAAGTCGAAACTTCCGTGAGCAACATAACATTTGGCAGTTCCTGCCGTTGGTTCCATTAATTTTTGTATTAACGTCTTCTTAGATAATTGTCTTGTTCGCCTGGAAGGAGCCAAAAGAAAGGCAGAAAAACTGTACTAGTAAAGGAAGATACATCCAAAAAGGAATACGGAAGGCTTGCAAGGATATTGCCAGGAAATCTAAATAGCAGACTGGCCTGAGATGGGTAAAAGTGTGATAGAGTAAGCACGGGCCTTGGGGCTCATGTGTTTATATTTAGAATAAGCAGAGCAGGAGGGCAGCCAGGCCCGGGTGCCTGATGGAAGCTTTGTGAAGTCACTCGTGGAGGGACGGTGGGAGCTTCCAGGCCCACTGCCTGTGGCTTCCACGTTCTTCAGCAGGTGAGAAGTTGTGTGTTCTCCTGGCCCAGGAACAGTGCTCTTAGTCGGAGTGCTGAGATAATTTGGGCAGGGATCATCATAAATTACTCTGTTGTCACTTCCCTTTGTCTCTGATAATACAGCTGCTGGTTCCTCCGAGCCAAGCCTTCATGCCCACTCTAAGCACCCCCACATTCCATAAAAAGCAGGACAAGTCTCCCTGGCACGTATCAGTTTACGGAGTGAAAACATTTGTTTGGTTGGTTGCTTTTGTTCATGTCTGGAAACAAATTCTAAGTTCTCCAGGCTGTGAGCAGGCTGCGTTGCTGAACACATTCTGGTCACTATAAAGTGGTGATCACAATAGCTGTTTCAGTGTGCGTTCTGCAAATGTCTTTGCCAGGAACTCTCCCACAGCACCCAGTTCTGAAGAGGATGTGGTGTTCCATTCCTCTCTCTTCCTTGTCTAGACTACAAGACGCTTGATCGTAAAGGTCACATTTAAAGTCACATTTGTGTCTAGTACCTGGCAGCACGGTGTCTTCAAGGGATAATTGAGGTCCCTGAGCTATGCTTGGTGAGGTTGAGGACACACACACACACACACACATACAGAGAGAGAGAGGAAACATACACACAAAAAACACACTCACATATGTGCACAAAAACAAAAGAGAAAACACACAGAGACAGGAAACACAGACAGGAAGCACACACAGAGGAAACACGCAGAAAACACACTCACACACTCACAGGAAACACACAAAGACACACACTCACACACACACGTAGCTGGAGATGAGCACAATATCATCTCCTATTTCAAAAAGGACGGCCCTTGTCAGCAGCTCTGGGCCACATTCCAGGGTCAGGTGAAATGGCCAGCCCTCCGTACCCCAACTCCAAGCGCACAGATGCTCCGTAAGAGAACACACCCCACTAAACATGGTGCTACAAGACTCATGCTAAAATCTATGTGTGCATATTTCTCCAGGTCCCTCATAAGATCGATACAAGCAACATGGAGAAATGTTGGCCTGCTGGAAGTAGAAGTGCAGAGACTCCCTCCTGTGAGAGAATAAGGCATGGAGGATTCGCAGAACTGTATCCTCAGAGGTCTCATAATGATACCATCTTTTATTCCTTTAACAGCCTCATCAGTGCCCTGAGTGAAGCTGTGTCCGTGTCTTCAAGGAAATCCAGGGGAACAGAATTCCACTGTGATGTGTTTCCCGACTTGAAATTCATCACGGTTACATTTTAATCCTTGGGCAACCAGAGACCATCAGCATCACAGTGATGCAAATGGCACTTTAGTTACGATCCCCATTGCTAGGAAAAGTACCAAGAAAAAAAATATTAGGTTAAGTGAGAGACTTTGTTTCTACAAATAGTAGAGCAGTTTGCAAGCCGGGGAGACACTGTCGTTGGTACAAAACAAAGATGCCAAGAGAGAGGCTGTCTTTTGTAGAAACGGTTTCCTCCCAGACTCCCATTTTGTTCCACTACATAAGTAAGGGATGCAGGCTTGTTTGGATTGCATTGGCTTGTTTGGATTGCATTGGTTGATAAGATTGACGTAGACCAAGCATCCTAGTCCACTGTGTAAAGAGGGGATGGAGGTTTGTTTTATTTCATTGGTTGATAAGACTGACGTAGGCCAAGGTCTGTTGTGTAGGATCAGAAGGAGAAGTGGGAGTTCCCATCCGCCATCAGTTCAGGCACCGTGAACAGGAACAGGCAACCCTGAGGTTCCCAAGGCGACACAAACATGTGTTTTCTGCCAGGAACGCAGAACACACATGTGACCTGCAGTCAGCCAACAGCCAGGTGCCTCCACCTTCAATTTAGGCCTGTCAGCCACTTGGGCCCCATCTTGAGGGGCCGGCTCCTTCCGGTTCACACTGTGGTCCTCAGAAGGGAGGTGTGTCATAGACACTGGGACGTTGTGTTACAGTGGGAAAACAGCACCACAAAGGCATAAACCTCCTCTAACTGGAAAGGTCCCACATGCAAAGACACGGAGCTCCAGTCATGTGAGAGCACATTCAGTTTGGGGAAACCTTTTTTGGTCTCTTCCCATTCTCTCTCCAACAAGACACATTCTGTGCATTCCAAAGAGATGGAAAATCTTGCACTAGCCAGTCCCGTGGTGTGCGTTGGTAACTCTCCAAATTTACAGCGTGTCGGTCTCATCTTCATAGTTTGTTAAAAATAAATGTCCTCAACTCACCCCCACCCCAAAATTCTGATTCAGTAGCTCTAGAATGGGGCCCAGGAATCTGCATTGAAGACTGTCTTGCAAGACACCCCCAGGATCTGAATTTGGTGGCCTCTGCACTGGGCTGAGACGGAGGACTGTGCCATTCAGAAGCCTCCTTTCAGGGACTGTGTTAGGGGTCGTGGGGTCCCAGGGAGACTCCAGTATGGTTCCTCCACCCTGGCAAGGCTCTCTCCACTGGCAATGGACAACACGCTCCCAGAGTGACCACAATCACTGTGGAGCTTCGTCAGTCTTTTTTGTTTGTTGTTTGTTTCTGAGACAGAGTCTCACACTGTCACCCAGGCTGGAGTGCAGTGGCGTGATCTCGGCTCACTGCAACCTCCACCTCTCGGGTTCCAATGATTCTCCTGCCTCAGCCTCCTGAGTAGCTGGGACTACAGGCATGCACCACCACGCACAGCTAAATTTTGTATTTTTAGTAGAAACTGGGTTTCACCATGTTGGCCAGGCTAGTCTCAAACTCCTGGCCTCAGGTGATCCATCTGCCTTAGCCTCCCAAAGTATTAGAATTATAGGCAAGGGCCACTGAGCCTGATTGGAGGTTCATCTGTCTTTTAAGCCTGCTTTAATAACGTCCAAAGAATACATATTTTCTTTAACGTTCGTAGATTGTTTCTTCCCATTTAAGCTTGAGAAACAGCTCATTTGGACATGGGTGTGATCAGAAGGATACATATGAGCCAAAATATATTAGCACATTTCATTTCCTGAGGACTTCCGCCATTGTAAAATAAATGTCATTTCACTTTATGCCTTCTTTTAACATTTGGTCAAAGTAAGCTGTCCATGCTTTTATTCCAAAATGCTTGGCCCTAGTTGTTAGAATACGTCCATAGCACTCTGTGAGCTTCCTGAATCAGTGAGAATTCAGCTAGTCATTAAAAAGGCATACAGAGTTTTAAAACCTCATAGGCTTCTGACAAAATGCATTTCACTCTGAGCACTTAAGAATTTCCATGGAGTTGATGAAGAACATGCCAGGCATTCGAATGAAGGGGGTGCAGCCTCTTTCCTTGCATCTGCACGAAGGGGAGGAGCTCTCGTTATCCTGCACACATGACTCAGCAAGGTGTGCAAGTATTCCCAGGCCCAGATGAGGACAGAAGCGTGAGGACAGCACTCAGAGGACAGGAGAACGCTGGTTCCTGTGCAACCTTAACATTGCTGCAAAAGAAGCCCCGCACAATTTTACAGTCAACCTAATAAGTGCCCCTTATTGAAACAAAGACTGGGATCTGCTGATGGGGACTGCCAGCTTGGGTGGGGCGACCACCACGGCAGTTCCATTTGGGTTAATTATGCGTGGTTTGCCCCCAGATAGAGTGCTCCCTGGTGGAGTTTGAGATGGTGGGTGGCCATCTCCCCAGCAGACCTAGGAGCTGTTTCCCAGGGGTCCTGGGCAAAGCAGTTGAGTGCTCTGCTCTGCAAGGGGACCTGTGGCTTGCGTGCATTTACAAGGTGCCAGGTGGCCATATCTGCAACTCAGGCGTGGTCTTGTTGAGTCCCCTAACTCAGTGCCCTAGCCTCAATTGCCTGAGGGCCTGGACTCCACTCCTGAGTGGACAGAAGGATCTCTGTGCTGCAGGAGGCCCACGCCATCTGCCTTGCCTTGCCCCATAGGAGAAGTGTGACTTGCTGAACCTGGGGGCCCCCCGGGAAGAATCCTCTCTTGGTTTCTTCTCTTCTGTCATTGGGGCCTACCCCATTTCTGCAATAACTGCCTGCCTCCCGTCACACACTGTTGCGTGCCTTGCCTCTTGCTGCCTGAGGGGAGCTGGAATAGAAACCCCCTTGCTTCCTCTGGGTTTGGAGACAACCTCAGAAGACGAATTGTGTAGGTCCCTGAAGTTGCTCCTGAGAGCCCTGAGGCCAGGTGTGTCAGTGGCTTCCCAGGCTGTCTGCACAGCCCAGCACTTGTTTCTGAACTCCAGGCTTCAGCCCTTTCTTTGAATGGCATGGGGGGCCCTAAAAAGATAGAGGTATAAAGCATAATGCCAGAGGAAAGGGTTTTTCCAGAACATTGAGATCCAAAGACCTCAGTGAGAGGCAAAGACCATGTGAGACCATAGCAAGAAGGTGGCTGTCTGCAAGCCAGAAAGAGAGCCCTCACCAGGACTCAAACCTACCAGTCTCCATCTCAGACTTCCCAGCCTCCAGAACTGTGGGAAAATAAACTTATGTTGTTTAAGCACTCAGCCCATGGCATTTTATGGCAGCCCCAGCAGATTACTATCCCTGTGGTTTCTTAAGCTTATAAAACATTTTCTGTTCACCAAAGGTCAGCTGGAAACTGTTTGGGGGAGAAAGCAGGAGGGGTGTGGGGTGGAGTGCTGGCACAGAGCTCGGCCAGGCTGATGGGCAGCTCTTTTACTTAAATGTGACTCTTACTGCAGTTGAAGACCTAGTTTGAAAATTTCCCAAATCTTTTCTGGCAGCTGCAATTTTTGTTCTTTGCATGTGGTTGGGAGGTGTGATGTGACTGCTTGCTTGCAGCAGTTCCGGATGCATGAAGGAGAAGGAGGCAGAGGAAATGGATGCACGTTCAGTGCATGCACAAAAGCTGCATATGCTTGAGAACCATCACACCATAAACTCTGTTTCCTGCCTCAGGCCTAAGCTATGTTTGCCAGTGTCAAGGACAAGACACACAACTTGATTTTGTGGAAGACATTTTCCTTTATTTAAAATAAATGGCTCTTTCTTGTTACAGCCTAAGAAGTAAAATGAAAAGTAGCGTGCAGAGATGAAGTAGGTTGGCTGGTGCTATTGAGCTGGCAATTGTTCCCTGTCCAGCCTGGCTGGTGGGAAAGGTCCATCCTACCCTGGAGCTAACCCCAAGCCCTGGGCCTCCCTGAACTTCTGGGAAGAATGGTCCTGGGGCTCCCTACTCCATGTGGGCCCCTGGACTGGGGTGGCTGGGCAGGGAAGAGGGGCTGGGAGATGCCAAAGGACCCACATTCCTAATGCCAGAAAACACTAAGTAAAATAGGGTTAGACAGGAGTGAAGTGAAGCTCATGCTCCAGCACGTTTAAGAATATTTGTAATAACATAGAAGATGTTTATGCTACAATGTTAAGTACAAAGGCACTTACAGGTATCTATAAAGTATAGTGTGTGTGTGTGTGTGTGTGTGTGTGTGTGTGTGTGTGTGTGTATGCTTAGGAAGAAATCTTAAAAACAAAATAAAATACAAATTAACTCAGGCCCAGAACTGGAAGAACAGTTAAGAGAGGCTGGGACTGCTAGGTCATAAATTAATCTTGATGTCCTATGGGGCTCCTGTACCCTTGGATTTAAACGAGGTTGTGCTGGGAGGAGCTAGCAGGAGGAGTCTACAGTGCAGACGTCTTTCTGCAAGCAGAGGCCAGCCCTCGACAAGGGTTTGGTTCAGGACTGGCCACTGAGGTGCTGAGCACCTAGGCTTTTCCTCCTGGCAGACAGTGATCTGAGAGAGGCTGAGGTTGGTTTCTAGACCATTCCTGATGCTCTAGAGTTAGTGAATTTCTTCACTCCTGATATGAGGCCTCTTTCCTTCATATACGTGTAAGGAAGCTAAGACGAGATGTCTTTTCTTTTTTTTTTTTGAGACGGAGTCTCGCTCTGTCACCTGGGCTGGAATGCAGTGGCCGGATCTCAGCTCACTGCAAGCTTCGCCTCCCGGGTTCCTGCCATTCTCCTGCCTCAGCCTCCCAAGTAGCTGGGACTACAGGTGCCACCACCACGCCCGGCTAGTTTTTTGCATTTTTTACTAGAGACAGGGTTTCACCATGTTAGCCAGGATGGTCTCGATCTCCTGACCTCGTGATCCGCCCGTCTCGGCCTCCCAAAGTGCTGGGATTACAGGCTTGAGCCACTGCACCCGGCGAGATGTCTTTTCAAAGGCCAGGGAGGGGATCTCTGACCTTTTTAAATATTTAATTTTAAATATTTAATTTTTATTCTAACTTTTTAAATTATGCAGGAAAAGAAATGCGCAAATACACAATTCTTTTTCTTTTTCTTTTCTTTTCTTTTTTTTTTTTTTTTTTGAGACAGAGTCTCACTCTGTTGCCCAGGCTGGAGTGCAATGGCATGATCTCAGCTCACTGCAACCTCCACCTCCCAGGTTCAAGCAATTCTCCTGCCTCAACCTCCCAAGTAGCTGGGATTACAGTCTCCCATCATCATGCCTGCCTAATTTTTTGCACTTTTAGTAGAGATGGGGTTTCACTATGTACCACGCTAGTCTGGAGCTCCTGACCTCAGGTGATCCACCTGCCTCAGCCTCACAAAGTGCTGGTATTACAGGCATGAGCCAACATGCTTGGCCAAATATGCAATTCTGTCCCCCAGATTCTCAGACAGAAGAGCAGATCTCAAGAAGGGCTTCCAGTGAAACCCAGCCTGACCCTCACAACCTGGTGAGCAGCACCGGGCAGCCTTCAGAGATTGCCAGGCGCTGGTCTGCAGTCCTCTCTTTCTTGCTACCGTCCTCTCTGTCTCCACCCCTCTGCTTTCTCTGAGCATGGAAATAGCCAAGTAGAGCCACAGTTCTGGGCAGAGCTGCCCCAAAGGCTGTTACTCCCCAGGAAGAGCTGGCAGGCTGGCCAGGTAAACACTAACGCAGGTAGTGTTGGCATCACTGACCATGGTTTTGCATCACAAGGAGACAGAAACACCGGAGACCATTTGGTGAGTTTATCAACGGACCAATCCATGGTGCTTACCGTGGACCACCCACATTTCACCTGTTCACCAAGAGGAGGTTGGTCAACTTGTACCTTACAGAATGGCCGACACAGGCCAAACATGAGAATATAAACGATGAATGAAATATTTGACTGTGTCTATACTAAAAAAAGAAAATGTGAAGGACTTCTCAAACTAAAAACAGGAAACCAGCTCTTTGCTCACATTCCAAGCATGAGCAGAGGCCACAGTGGACCTCGAACGAAGGCCACATTTTCACGTTTTGGGATTTCTCTGGGCTATAATCTAAGAGAAAAGGCAAAGGGGGTAGTTGAAAAAAAGACGCTCAGAACTTTGATATTATGCTGCTTGTTGCACAACATTACCTGCTTCAAAAGAAAAAGAACATGCAACATTCCTTTTGTGTGTCTGCCTGTAATCACCGAAATGAGTCTTTCTCTGAAAGACATTTAACAGTTTTCACCATGTTACATAAACCAGTGATAGGAGCTGCCAGGAATTTGCTTTGGGTTGGTGAACTACCTTCTACCGAGTTAAACATGTTTGGTCATTGTGCATGTCTGCTGTCTCCACTATATTTTAATCTTCTGAGGTTTCTGTATTATTTTGTTTTCAGTTATTATCTCTTTTTTCAAAAGCTAAAGATACGGAAACTAGTTGAGAAGGCTTTCTGGGCATCAAATTATCTCTTACCAAGTATGCCGATGACTTCTGTGTCAATGAATTTCAAACACATGGCCCACATTTCCCTTAACAGCTCATGACTTCTGAAATGCAGGAGAAAGAGGCTTTGCAAAGTCGTGCTTTTCCAAACCCCTTGCCGGAGACCAAATGCACTTTGATTTCCACATGACGTTTTCCCCAAATAGCTGATGTGACATGTCAAAAATCAGTTATTAAGAATAAGTGCACACTGGCATAAATACATATAGATACATATCTACAAGTGGGTGTTTATTTTTAAAGCTAAATTGTAATAGAGAGTTGATGCTGAGATTTCAAGATACAATTCAGGAAATATGGAATTGGTAATAAAACCGTATAAAGCAAACACTGTTAGAACTATAGCAGTTCAGAACTTCTTAATGGGGAATCATGTTAATTCCATTTCTTTTCTTGTCCTTTTTCTTTTTTCAACATGCCCATGAGAAGATGCGGTGACTTTCGTCAGGACAGCATTCTCCATTCTGGCTGTGGGTGACGGCCTGAGACCCTGTGGAGTATTCCTGCTGGCCTCAGACGGCCCTCCCAGGTAAAACCTGGGGCCAGCCTGTCCGCAATCTGAAATGCCCTCCAGATTATTCCAAATGTGCATGTTAATGATCATCAGATCTGAGAGCTGGTGGAGAAGTTAAGATAAATAGAGAAAATCCTGACCGTGTTTGCTTTGGACCACACGAGACTCAAATTATTTTGAGGCTTTAAGGATGATGCATGCAGGGCACTCAAGGACGGCTTCAGCAGCAGATGCTTGGCCTCTTACTTCTTTGGGCTAAAAGCTCTGAAATTTGAGAAGCCGCTGCTGTGCCTGCAAAAAGCACTGAAACTGGACTGAAAGAGACACAGGGAAACCCACGGGAGCTGCTGAAAAGGGTGACTAGGGGGCTTCCTCTAGGGGGCTTCTCTGGCGGGCGTCCTCTGGGGAGCGTCCTCTAGGGGGCTTCTCTAGGGGGCTTCTCTGGGGGGGGCATCCTCTGGGGGACGTCCCCTGGGGGGCGTCCTCTGGGCGGCATCCTCTGGGGGACGTCCCCTGGGGGGCGTCCTCTGGGGGGTGTCCTCTGGGGAGTGTCTTCTGGGGGGCATCCTCTGGGGGGCGTCCTCTGGGAAACGAAGCAGTGAATGAACCGCAGAACTTGAGGGTTCGTCAGCAAGGCAAAGCCCCTGATCCCACGTCTCCCTCTTACACCCGCACAGGAGAGGGGGATGCAGAGGGGAACACACACGCTCTTCAAGATAAATTAGCAGTAGAAGCCAATTATTATCTATTAAAGAAAACATAGTCTCCTGCTAAGTCAATCCTGAGGCAAAGATCGGCACTCCTACCTCCACGCCTGGCCTCCAAGCCGTGAGGGAAGGATCCTGTTTAGTTTTCATCAAAACCATTTGAGGAATAAAAACATGTTCCTTTCATTTGAAAATCAAGTAGCTAATATTGGTGGTGGCGCTTACAGTGGGGTCTCTGGTGAGTTCATGTGAGGCCAAGAGTGAAGAGAGGAGACTTTCTTTGCCGTGGAGCATCTGCTTACTTTTACATTATTATTAGTTGAATTAATACCCTGAGCCTTAAGTACCTGGATACTTTGTACATGAAAGGCCAAAGAAGGGATCACTGGAGACGAACCAATCATTAAAAGCGGTGGGAAGCGAGGACTGACTGAGAGTGGCAGCCCTCATGATGGGTGCCACAGGACAGCATTGCGCGTGGGCCATCTCACGCTGTCTCCCAGGCTCCTCTCTCCTGCTGCCTAATATTTTTAAGCACCAATGCAGATAATTCAGCTCTTCTGAAAACCCAAGTCTAACTTAATTATAGTTCTGCTAAAGGGGGAAAAATGATATTAGATGCCCAAGCTAAAATAAAATGAACTCCACTTTTTTCTTTCTTTATTAGATTTTAATGGTATTATTATAATAATTAAGCTTTTCATTAATTTTTCCATGCTTATTGAGTCATAGTTCCCTGCAGATTTGAATCATATTTAACGTGTAATTATGGCGGTCCATTTTCAGAAGAAAATGTGAATGTGAGGATGTGGGAATCCACCTGGGCTTCCTAAATTAAAAAAGGCAGCAAGGGGCCAGCTCGGCAGGTGTGTCGGGCCAGACAGGGCAGTAGAGCCAGTCTCATACGCTCTGAGGGTAGCAGGGAGCTGCCCGCTCCAGCTTGGATTCACTGTGTTGTGCATGATTCAAGTCAGCTCTGGAGGCCTCGAAGATGAGTGGGTGAAACACGCCAGTGTGTGTTTGCTTCCAGCATCTGGGGGGATTCAAGGTGGAACAAAGCAGTGGGCAGGTCCCGACTCTCCTGTTAGACTTCGGGCACCAGGCGCTCTCTGTAAAGGTGTCTGGGGACTCCATCTCCATGCAGACCACTCGGAGACAAGAAGGCCAACAAAGTCCACACGCAATTTCAAACAACTCAGTTGACATACTAATCCATGGTTTTACCTCCTGTTCAATGAGGGATGAAGACTGTTCACCGCTTGACATGGGAAGTTTAGTCATGAGACAGGTTTATCGAACAGCAAGCCTCAGATCCCCTGTTCCTCCAGCTGAAGAAAAGAGGGGAATGAGGACAGGAGTGGAGGCTGCGGTGAGTGAGCGCAGAGCCCCCAGAGGGAACATGGGAAATGAGCGTGAAAGGGTCCCCTGCTTAGGAGCAGGGGAGTTCCCCACGTGCGGGGAAACTTCCGGAAGAAAGCCCTAGAGGCCCTTCCACTGCCGGCGGGAGGGAAGGAGAGACAGAAAAGCCTGAGGGAGGGGCAGAGGGACAGCGATAGAGAGGAGGGGAGCGAGCGTGAGAGAGACAGAAAGGAGACAGGCAGAGAAGAGGAGTAAGAGAAGGAGAGAGGGAGAGACAGGGAAAGGAGGGAGACAGACAGGAGAGAGAGATGGGAGAATCTAAGGGACAAGAAGAGCGAAGGAGATGGGAAAGTCTGGGATCCCAGGGTAACAAACACAGACTTTTTGGCATTACACAGAATCGTTTAAAATACGAGCCTTTCCACGGAAGCTGGCCCACCTTGGGTAAAGTACTTACCCTCTTTTAAGCTAGTTTCTCCTCTATAAAATCATGTCGGCCCAAGCACCACTGCTTTGAGGAGCCGCCCAGGGAGCCACGGTGGGGTGAGCTGCTGACGGCTGTGCCTGTCCTCTTGCAGGTCCCAGAGATGCGGGGAGAAAGCCTCGGACACACCTTGCCCCTGAGGCCTGCCTGGGGAGGTGCCATTCCAAGCTCTCAGTCCCCAGGGACTCGGAGCAGCCTGGCCCTCTGCTCTCTGCAGCAGGTTCCCACATCAGTGCTGTGTCCTGCAGACACTTGGGGAGTGCCTTCCGTGCAGGGCAGCCACAGCCAGACCATGCACCCGGCCCCAACACCCAGTCAGGATGCGGGGCCCATGGGGACTCCACCTTCCCCTCTGGATGGCAGGCACGTGCTTGGCAGCCTACGAACCTCTGCAGTGGGCCCAGGGGCAACACCGGAGCTGCATTTATTTCTCCAAGACCCATCACGTAACTCATGTGAGTCCTCCAGGAGTGAACTCCTGCAGTGGCATCTTCTCTTCTTCCTCCCGGGGAGCTGCCTTCTGAGACACATGGCGAATGACGGACCTCAGCCTCCAGGGCTGTTGTTCTGATGCCACTGGGCACTGGGCCCCGGCCACAGCCCAGACAGCTGCGTCAGGAAGGCCCCCCTCCCCTCAGGAGATGAAACCAGAGCACGGAGTTTGCCCAAAACCACCCCAGCGCCCTGGCCCTCAGAGTCACGTTCTCTGCATGAGGTTAGATCTGAGAGCAGAAAGATCGCCAGTGACAGACTCTTGCCCAGGACACTGGACATGGCCAGACCCTAAGCCTAACACCCTCCCTGCTGGTCCTGAGCATGGTGGGCAGGACACGGCCGCATGGGAGGGCAGCTGTTGTCAGGGAACAGGCACACCACACAGGCCAGGCGGCCACCAGGGTGGGATGGGGCTCTGCGTCTGCTCCCCTAGTCAGTGCTGTGGGTCTGCAGAGTTCCCCACACAAAACCATCCCTGCCGATGAGACACAGACTCTGGAGCACCTTTAGCCATTCAGTGGAAGCACAGTATCTGCCTCAGTTTCCTTATTTATAAGCTAGAACTCACATGCCTGCCTTTTGGGATTGTTTAGAAACCGAAACGAGAACATAGAACAGACAGCAAGGGATCCCTCACCTCACCTGGGCACACCTTCTCTTCCTTCCACGCCCTAGAAGAGCTGCAAACAACCCCAGGCAGAAGAGGTGATGGCGTGGAACTGTGGCTCAGGGCAGTGCTGGAGGAAGCACTTGCACCCTGTTTCGTGGAGTATGGTGTACAGGGGGCCGGACTTGTGGGAAGAGGTCACTCCCTGATCCTGGGATGAAACCTGGCCAGGGCACTGGGAAGCCCTCAGTGCCCGCCTCATGCGGAGGGCGTGGAACTGAGACCAGGCCCTGGCAGCCACCTTCACGCCGGCCTGTGCTCACATCACCCCCAGCCCGTGGGGATGCTGCTGGGGCTCAGCCGGCTCCCCGCACTGCTGGAGTGGAAGAAGAAAGGAGACCCCAGCCCAGCCAGCATTGCGGTAGCCTCAAGCCTCAGCCCGGACAACCTGCCGGCATCTGCCTCCGAATCTGCAGTCCCTGAAGCCAGTGATGTGTGTCCCAGGGTCAAGCCACCCGCTGGAGAAAAGTGAAACCTAAGGAAGAAGCACAGGCCCTGGGATTTAAGCCAATGAATTTATTCTTTCGCAATGAAACAAAATTTTTTATCATTAAAAAATGTGATAAACATGGTTGAAATGTTGACGCTGCCGAAAGTACACTGTGTGTGTCTTGACCTTCTGTTTGGTTGCGCTTACAGCGTGAGTCCCCAAAGGCAACTGAGCAGAGTCATGGTCTGTGCTGGGCAGGTGTGAGGAGTGACTGCAGGGGCTGGGCGGGTCTAGGACAGGCCGGCAGTGTCATGCAAAGGCAGGGATGGCGGCAGGCAGCGAGCGAGGCCCACGCGTCCACGTGTGCGTTTTCTGCATCTTATCTGTTAGGAAATACGAGCGCTTTCTGGAACAGGAAGCATCAATCCCCATAGGAGCTGTAGATGTCCAAGCATTTGGGTTCCTCGAAGCTGATTTTCACTTTGCAGAATGTGCATTGGAGCTCACTTGAATGCAAGTGTCCTTCCTCATTATAGACAAGTACATTTCCACGTCTTTGCACATGTGTGGGTGTGTGTGCCCAGGCCAGGCCTGTGTGTGTTGATTGCGTGTGTGTGTCTGGTCAGGGATGTCTGTGTGGCCTGGGTATCCAGGCACTAGTTGCGGAAATGGATCTGAAGCCCCTCCAGAGGTGGGTCCAGCCAGCCCACCCTGTGCTATTTGCTTGGTGTGTGTCTGTGTCAGGGCAGCAGCTTGGCTCCTGTCTGCCCTCCTGGTTTCCTGGCCCCATCCCCTTTGCAGCTCGGCCCTCAGGATGGCCCTTTCTGGAGTGTTGGAAAGATGTACTGGCTTCCTGGCCCAGTGCCTCTTCTTTCCCTGGCTGTGGACGTGGTGATCTTGTGTTTCCCTCACTCCCTCCCACAGATCAGCCTCTGGTGCTCTGCGTTGCCTCCTGGATGCCCTCCAGGGAACAAACCCTGGCTTCACCCAACAGTGTGGGCTCTGGTCCTAGGACCTGTCCATCATGGGCAATCTTGCCATTGCTGTGTGGTCCAGGGTTTTCAGACTCTGCAGGCTCTGGATGAAGAATCTTCCTGCCTTGTCCAGCCTCTGGGGCCCTAGTGCTCTTGGGCATGGGGTCACATCATTCCAACCCCCGCCTCCATCCTCGTGCAGCCTCCTCCCTGTGTGTCTCTCCAAGGGCAGTTGCTGCTGGATTTATGACCCATCCTAAATTTGGATGATCTCATCTGGACATCTTTAACTTAATTTTGAGGACCTTTTTCCAAGTAAGGCCACATTCTCAGCCTCTGGGGGTTAAGATGCGGACGCATCTCTTTGGGGCCACAGTTGAGCCCACTGTAGGAGGCGTCCCCTGTCTCTCCTGTACCCCCATCGCATGGGAACTAAAGGTAACCTTAGAGGGTAACTGTTAGGATGCAGCTGGGGAGAGACAAGACAGGAAGTGGAGCAGGCATGCAAGAGGGAGAGGCCCTCAAATCCAGCACTGCACGCTCCCCAGAGCTCCTGCTCTTCAGACCTGGCCCTGCACGCACCCCAGAGCTCCTGCTGCTCCCGTGCTCCCTGCTTCTGCCCGTGCGCCACACCTCTGAGGAAGACAGCAGCAGGCTGGGTGGGCGGGTGCAGTCGGTGTAGTTTGCCAGATGCATCCAGGGTGGGCTTCTGTGATGTGGACACGGGAAGGCAATGGAGGCGTTGGTCGTGCACACACATGGACTGGGCTCCAGGCCCAGAGACCAGTGTGGCTGGGGCGACTCAGGGAAGGGGCTCACTGCGAGGGGGTTCATGGAAAGCCCTGCAGACCACCGTGGGAACACGGGTGTCGACCGTGAGTGTGGCGGTAACCGTGATGCCATGTGGGCTGGGAAGGGGAGCATCAGGCCCATCACCTCAGGGGAGGAACCTGGGCGAGGCTGAGAGGAGCAGGGTGACTGAAAGCTGTCCACAATCACCCGGGAAGGGCCACAAGAAGAACGACGCAGGCCTTGCCACAGATGCCAGAAGATTCCATCCAGCCGCTGCACTAAAATCAGCGTGGTACTGGTCGGGGAATGGTCAGTGGAAAATGCAGGTCCTAGAAGCCGAGAGGTGTGTGATCCGCTGATTACAGAGTAAGGGTGGTTCTGACGGCATCAGTAAAGGGGCTTCCTGTTCCATCAATGCGGCTGCACTACTCTCATTTAGAAGGAAAGAAAGTCACACTCCTACCTTCCACCAGCAATAGGAGTAAAACGCAGACAGATGAAAGACTTACTGGAGAAAGATAAAATAATAAGCTCACTGCAGACACTCCTGGGAGTCCACACATACACCACAGGCTGCTGGCTGATGGGGAGCTCTGGAGCTGTAAAGGAGATGTCTTTGACCTCACACACATCAAAATCACTTCATATGTTGAAAATGCAACAAAATGTCAATAGACAAGCAAGAGATTTGGAAAAAGAGTACATGTAGCAGGTCCAAAGAGAAAAGCCACTACGCAGAGGAAGAGGTAGCTCAGAGATGAGCAGGTGCAATGGCCGACAGGGCAAGAAACAGTGCTCAGACTGTGGAAGGAGGGATGTGCAAGTGAAGGTCATGATGGCAAAAGTCGAAACCAGCAATGACACTCTGCAGCCTCTGAGAGGTAAGAGGAAGAGCACTCACACCGAGGGTGGAGATGCAAAGTTCAACTACCTCTGTGAAAAACAAAATCTATTACAATTAGGGAAGCACGTACACTTTGACCCAATCATCTGACCCTTGGGAATCAATCTCCTACCCCTAAAAGTGCCAGCATTTGCAAAGTCGCAAGGGGCAATGTTGTCCACAGCTGCAAAAAGCCAGCAGCAGGGCGAGAAGCCACTCCGGTAATCCTGGTTCATTCCCACAGTGAAATACTAGGTATCACGGAGAAGAACCAAGAAAGCGGCCTCACAGAGAAAGATCCTGGAAGTGTCTTTAAGAAGTAAAAGATGTGTAGAAATATGATTGTTCTTGTGTGAAATCACAGAAGGGGTGAGAGAAAAGAAAACTCTGCCTGGACTGAACAAAAAGGAATGTGTGAGCGGTCTTTTTAAATCTCAGAATTTGCATATTTGTATGATTGCATTTAGTCTCACGCATTTGCATAAAGTGCATGTGTGTTTATACCTGAGTGGGCGTTCTTTACGTGCTTCCCTGGACTTAACACTCAGCTCTGTTTTGATGGAAATTTACCTTTCCTTTCTTTACCAACTGTTGCCTGAAGCGTCCCATGTCCAATGTGCTAGTTAATTAAATGGAGGCATTTGAAGGCTGCCCTAACCCTAACCTGACCTCTGGCTCAATGAGCTAAAATGTGCCCCGGAGGAAAGGTGAATACTGAGGGATGGTGTAATGGGGAAACCTGCCGTGTCCAAAGCCACCTTCCCTGAGAGCTCCTCTCCTCATGGGAGATCCATCTGTGGTCTGGGGATTGTGGGGTTCATCCCTTTTGAGGACTGAGAAGAGAAGAGGTGTGATTGATAATTAAGCAACAATAGGCCTTGGAATGTAAAAGTTCACAGACACAGGCCCCATAACCAATGGGACAAGGACTCCTTAGACCGGATATTCATGAGGCTCCTCTAAGCCTTCTTCTCCATGAGGGCGTGTCCTTGGTCAGCTGAGCCCAGTGTTAGCAAAACTCCTAAGCCAGCCTAGGAAGGATCCCCCACCGAGACGTCCGGCCAGACCTTTCCTCCTGCGCTCTTGGTGTCTGGCCAAATTCTTCCTGGTGGTTTTCCAGCTCCCTTCCACTCTCACCCCACTATACATCTCTGCTGGCCCTTCTTTTATTTAAGTTGAATTCAGCCCCTCTCTCCTGTTGCAAGTCTTGAGTTAAGTCTTCTTTCTGTTTCTAACACACATTAGAATAATTTCTCTGTAACAAATTTGAAGTGGTGCTTTTCTCATGCGAATTTGCTTTCAAAGCTCCAGTCCTCCCCAACTGAATTCTGAAGCCTCAGAACCGTCCCTTGACAGGACCTAGGGAAAAGGGAGGCGCATAACATCCCAGGCCCTGGGTGGAAAGCACCCCACAGATGGCCCTGCAACAGGCACCCCGGACCATCCGTGGCACAGGGAGGCTGGCTGCCTGAAGAAGTCAGGAAAACTTCTGTGAACCCTGAAGGAACCAGTCCCTCAAGACAGATCTCGAGTTGCAACTGGTCCTAAATTCAAATAGAACCCAGAGGCCAGCGGCTGACTCGAGGCCACGTGGGTGCTCAGTGTTCCAACTCTGTTCCTGTTCAAGTGCCTGAATTGATGGTTGCCTGCAAAACCCATTTCACCTCCTGGACCTAACGGAAGACTGTGACCTGAGTGGACCAATCAGAACTGAGCACGTTTGCATCTCTCATTTGCATAGTGGACCAGGGTGGAAACCTCAGTGGGAACTTTCTCTGTAAAAGATATTCCCCCCTCTTTGTTCTCTCAGAGCACACCTTTGTTTTGAACCAAGGTTATATCTCCTCAGTGTGCCATCTGTTTGCTGGAATAAAATCTCTTTCCTTTTTTTTTTTTTTTTTTTTTGAGACGGAGTCTCGCTCTGTCGCCCAGACTGGAGTGCAGTGGCGCCATCTCCACTCACTGCAAGCTCTGCCTCCCAGGTTCAAACCATTCTCCTGCCTCAGCCTCCTGTGTAGCTGGGACTACAGGCGCCCGCCACCACGCCCGGCTAATTTTTGTATTTTTTTAGTAGAGACGGGGTTTCACCGTGTTAGCCAGGATGGTCTCGATCTCCTGACCTCGTGATCTGCCCGTCTCGGCCTCCCAAAGTACTGGGATTACAGGTGTGAGCCACCGTGCCCGGCCCTCTTTCCTTTTTTAAAAAGAAAAGCCTTTTCAGTAAGTAGATTTGTTAACACTTCCAAACTCCAATGGTGCTGGGTGCACTGGTGCCACCTCTGATGTGGCACACAGGGGCCCTGCAAACTCCCATCCCTGGATGTTCAAGGAGAGCCTTTGCTGAGAGAATGAACTTCTTACTGTCATAAATTTAGTAAATGTGAGAAAAAAATTCTGGTCTTGTCATTTTCCCAAGCGATGCTGTATTGTTTTATAGTGTGCATGTTGTGGACTGTAGAATAATATCCCTGGAGTGTCAGCTGGCCAGGGATGGACACAGGGCAACCTTGAGTCACAGCTCCTACAAGGTGAAACCCCTGATTGAAAATGGATTTACTCAGAGAGGCCTGGAAAGGTAACACGAGAGGGGCCCTTTGAATATTACCATATAAATGAAACCCACATCTGAGTTGATAAAATGTTTGAAAAATGCTTTTTTCTAAGGAATGGTTTGTAAGTTGCTTTATTTATTGAATCCTCACCTGAATATTCGGAGTATCTTATTTTGGAAGGTGTGTGAAGTAACCAAGCACAGCACACAGAGGGCGAGTGCACGATAATTAATACCTGTGGAAGACAGGCTGCAGGACGCTTCCAACGCAGAACAGGAAATGCACATTCTAATTTAATTTTAATGTAAAAAAATTCCTAAGAGTATCACAGAATGTATTTGTTGACATTTAAAGTGCAACAATTTACACACAAAATAAACCAGTATTTGTCCCTTCGTAGGAAAGTGAAAATGGCAGCGACTCCTGCCGTTTCTTCCGTAAGTGAATAAAGACACAGATACATAAGCCTTTGTGGGGATCCATCTCCTCGCCTTTGCCTTGGCAAGACTCTGTCTGGGTGTCTGTGGGTGGTGACTGTGCCAGGCAGGTGACAGGAGAGTGCTGTGCCCTAACATGGCCTCAAAAAGGAAAACCGAGGCTGAGGGAGGAAGCACCTTCCGCAGGCATCCACCGAAATCAATTTCCCCCATTAACACCAGCAGTCACAGTCCTTCACAAATCAGTAATTTAAATGACATCGAAGATGCATACGGACAGCAATATTCTGTAGACGTATTTTCAGACTCAGCCTCAGTGTTGGTTCAAGGTACAGCCACAAAGGAAGATTCCAGTTTCAATGTGGGACCATCTCTGCCTCCTCCTACTTTCTGGAAAGCACATCACGTGCCCTTTCACCCACTTCCCCTGCTACCCTGACGCATCCTTAGGCCAATTCCAGAAAGGTTTTGTGTAAGGAGAATGTCACAAATGAGTTATTGAAGAATACGCACCACTCAGCATGTAAGGCCTCATTTTTCTGTAAGGAAACCTGACATCATTATTTTACCTTCAGGGTTCTCAAGAAGAAAACATCCCCATACAGGACCCACCCCTGACTCCAAATTCCCAAGGCTCCGGAGCTTTCTTCTTGGTGGCCTGTCACCTCTGCGGATGACCCCGGAGGTAACTCTGGCCCAAAGGTGGCCCCAGGTTCCGCAGCTGCGGCCTCTAAAGGTGCCTGCCTGGAGACTAAGAGGAAAATCACTGAAGAGATGCTCATCCACGCAGGAAAAGGGGTTGACAGGCAGAAGCACACTGCCTTGAGCTGGGGCTCATGGCAGCAAATGCCTTTTCTTTTTTTAAAAAAAAAAAAAGAAAGAAAGAAAAAAATTTTTTATTTTAGTTTGAAGGGTACATGTGCAGGTTGCATGTCATAGGGGTTTCTTGTTCAGATTATTTCATCATCCTGGTAATAAGCATGGTACCTGATAGGTATTTCTTTTCATCTTCATCCTCCCCTCTCCCTCCACCCTCAAGTAGAGCTGGGTGTCTGTTGTTCCTCTCTTTGTGTCTGTGAGTGCTCAGTATTTAGATCCACTTATAACTGAGAACGTGCAGTCTTTGGTTTTCTGTTCCTGAATTAGCTGGCATAGGTTAATGGCCCCCAGCTCCAACCATGTTGCTGCAAAGGATGTGATCTCACTCTTTTTTGTGGCCACAGATTATTCCGTGAGGTATATGTACCACATTTTTTTTCTCCAGCCTACTATTGATGGAAATCTGGATTGATTCCATGTCTTCATTATTGTGAATAGAGCTGTGATGAACAGATGTGTGCATGTATCTTTATGGTAGAACAATGTATATCCCTTTGGGTATATAACCAATCATGGGAGAGTTGGGTCTAAGGATAGTTTCCTTGTAAGTTCTTTGAGAAATCTCCAAACTGCATTCCACAGTTGTTGAACCGAATTGACTTCTCAACAGCAGTGTGTAAGTGTTCCGTTTTCTCCTCAACCTTGCCAATATCTGTTACTGTTTTACTTTTTAATCCTAACCATTCTGACTGCTGTGAGATGGTATCTCATTGTAGTTTTGGTTGTATTCCTCCAATGACGAATGATGTAGAGCATTTACTCATATGCTTGTTGGCTGTGTGTATGCCTTCTTTTGAAAAGCGTCTGTTCATGTCTTTTGCCCACATTTTAATGGGGTTGGTTGAATTTTGCTTGTTAATTTGTTGAAGTTTCTTATAAATTCTAGATATTAGACCTTTGCGGATGCATAATTTGCAAATATTTTCTCCCCTTCTGTACGGTGTCTGTTTGTTGATAGTTTCTTTTGCTCTGCAGAAGCTCTTTAGTCTAATTAGGGGACCCCTCGTTTGTCAATTTTTGCTTTTATTGCCATTGTTCTTGGATCTTTGTCATGAAGTCTTTGCCAGGCCTACGTCCAGAATGATATTTCCTAGGTTTTCTTCTAGAATTTTTATAGGTTTTGGTCTTACATTTAAGTCTTTAATTCATCTTGAATTTATTTTTGTATATGGTGAAAGGAAGGGGTCCAGTTTCAATCTTCTGCATATGGCTAGCCAATTATCCCAGAACTATTTATGGAATTATGAGAAACTATTCTAAAATTCATATGGAACCAAAAAAGAGCCTAAATACCCAAAGCAATCCTAAGCCAAAGGAACAAACCTGGAACTATCACACACTTGACTGACTTCAAACTATACTACAAAGCTACAGTAACCAAAACTTGACAGTACTGGTACCAAAACAGGCACATTGACCAATGGAACATGATTGAGAGCCTAGAAATAAAGCCACCCGTCTACAGCCATGTGAGTTTTGACAAAGCTGACAAAGACACACAATGTCCTCTCTGTCTTAATGTCTGTCTTCCTTTGCCAGTCAAGAGCATGTGAGGCAGAGACGTGGCCTCAGGAGTCTGCACCAACCATGAGCTGAGTGTCCAGGTCCTATCCAGTGACCAAAGGGACTTTGACCTGCTGTCCCCATGAGACTCATGGCCCAGGGCAGGGAATTACACAGGAGGAAGAAGAGAAGGCTCAGTTCCATTTGTTCATGATGACCTGCTTTTAATAACAAACTTAACACACAAATGCCAACTTGACCAGGATAGAATCAAGGGCTCTGGAGGCAGATATGCCTGAACCTACATGAAGGATGTCCATCCTGCTACATGACCAGGGGCCAGTGGCCCTGAGATAAGCATTGCTGCTCCCTAAACACCCTAATATTTTAGGGCCCATGTGGTGAGACACCCCTGAGACCACATGAGATGGAGTGAGACAGCTCCCAGACTAGTGTCCATGCTCAGGACAGACTCGGCTCCCAGACTAGCGTCCATGCTCAGGACAGACTCGGCTCCCAGCCCAGCATCCGTGCTCATGACAGACACAGGCCGACTCCGGCCTAGGTCCCATGCTCAGTACAGACACAGGCTGACTCTGGCACTCCACACCTTCCTGGTGCTCGGGCTGCCCCTGCATGAAGCGCCAGGCCTGCCTGCGGCTCCTTCTGCCCTGCAGGAAGCCATGACTTTGGCTGCATCTCTGCCCACTCAGTCTCCCAATATGCTCTTCTTTTAAATGTCTCAGGACCGGGAAACCTTGGGGCCAGCCTTATTGGAAGGCATCCAGCTTGCTTGGGTACCTTGGGGTCGATGGCGGTCAGGCACCAAGAGGAAGGCAGAGCGTGGACCATCTCCCCAGCCCAGGCCATGTGGTTTCTGCCACTAAATCCCCCAGTTGCAGTAGGCAATTTTCTGAAGCTATACTTGAAAGGTTTGGCAAACTAATATTTATGTTTGGAAACAAACAAACAAAAAACATTGCACAGAGTTCGGATGTCTTCTTCAAATCTCATGTTGAGATGTGGCCCCCAGCATTGGCGTGGGTTCTGGTGGGAGGTGTTTGGATGGTGGGGGTGGATCCCACGTGGCTTGGTGCCATCCTGGTGATGGTGAGTTCACCCGAGATCTGGTTGTTTAAAGGTGTATAGAACCTCCTCCTCCACCCACATGCTCCCCGCTCTCGCCACGTGACTGCCTGCTCCCACTTCACCTTCTGCCATGAGTAAAATCTCCCCAAGGCCTCCCCAGAAGCAGAGAAGATGTCAGCACCATGCTTCTTGTACAGTCCTCAAAACCACATGCCAATTAAACCTTTTTTCTTTATAAATTACCCAGTCTCAGGTATTCCTTTATGTGCAAGAATGTCCTAACACACCACCCAAGGTATAAATAAAAATACAAGACACAATGAGTTTTCCTCCTGGGACTGGGACAAACGCATTCATAGCGGGCAGGGGCTGGTCTTGAAGCCCCTTGATGGTCTGGCCCTGGGGCTCACGGCCTCCCCAGCATTTGGATGCCAGTTCCACTGCAGAAATTCCTACAGCGTGGTCATCTCAAGAAAGCCCTCGCAGGATTCCACTGGAAAGTCGACCACTGATGGCCGTGGCCCGCAGCTGCTTTGTTCCATAAGCCAGAGGAAGCACTCTTCAACAAACACGGACAAGGTCGGCCTGTGGAGCCGGTGCTTCCTCAGAACCACGAGGCTGGCAGGGAGGGCTCCAGAGCGGTCTCCTCCCTGAATACACTTTGCCAGATGGTGAGGCCCTTCCCAGCAGTTGAACGTTTGTGGGGAGAATGTGTTTGACATTCCCAAGCTGCTCACATCAATGTATAATTAAAGGAAAAGAGAAAACCTCTAAACATTCAACTACAGACTGTGGCACATGGTACGGGGCTGCAACTTCTTTCCAAGGATGCTCAAGGCAGACCTCCCCTTGATGAGCAAAGAGAGACGTCTTTCCTGAGCCCTCGTCCCCAAGACCATCCTTCATCCTAAGGGTATCTTCAAACACCACCTCCTTGTCTTTCGCGGATCCTCCTTGGCCCCAGCCAGGAAGGCCACTGGGCGGGTCGGAGGAATCAACACAAACGGATATTGTTGCTGATGTGTTGTGAACTCTCTCTCTCTTGTATCTGCAGAGAGCACGAGGCCTTCTGGGCCTCTTTGTGCCCTGTTTCATTTTTAATGACTGTCCCTGAAAAACAAGGAGAGCAGGATGTTGTCACCTCGGCCTATTTCATCCCTGATCAAACACTGTCTGGCAGCTGTTCTGAAGGTCCCTGACTGTGGATCGGTGGGGACAAGGCAAGACCCCTCTCCACCTGCCCCCTCTTCTTTGCAGGACATCAGAGCCCAACCTGTGGCTCCTTCCCTGTGGCTATAACTGGAGAATCGAGGGAGCCTGCACTGCAGAAGAAACATTCCCAAGGTCCAGACCCTGCTATGGATCCTGCATCAGACCCAGGTCTGCAGGCCCGTGTGCAGATCCATCCAACTGTATCCCCAATCTCTAGACCCAGTGCAGGTATGAGAACTGGGGCCCTGAAAGGCCTTCAAAGCCACCTTTCCTCTGAGGCACCAAATTGCTGCCAGCCCAGACACAAGGACACAGTGTCTGCTGTCTGCCTTGCTGACTGAGCTCCCTCGAGAGGGCCTTTAAGTTCCTGAATATTTCAGTTTCCCCATATGTGTATAAAGGGATGACAGGTGCCTACAGGCATCCGGGGCTCTGGAAGCATCTTCTCATCCCTCTCGCGGAGCACTCCCTCAGTCTCCCTCAGCCAACGGTGAGTGTCCCGGCAGATTGGTCCCCAATTCTAAAGTGAGCTTTACTCTCTGGGAGAAAATTCCCTTTTTCAGCCTTGATGGAGAAAACCAATGAAAAGTGAAAATTTTGGTTGTGCAGAGTCTTCTTTCTTCAAGAAGCCAAACTGGTTCAAGTCTCCCCCATTGGGGCTGACCTGCTGTTTTGGGTGTGTAAATAAACCTCACCTATGTGAAACTAATCCCTGACTAGAAATGGAAGCTTCATTTCTTGGAAAATCTCAATTTTTAAAAAGAGCAGATGTCCAAATGTACAGATATGTATAATTTTCACTTTTCTGAATAATTTCATTGTTAATCATATACAAAATAGTGACAACTTCGAATGCTGGTGAGGACATGGAGAAACTGGATCACTCACACATCGATGGAGAGAATGTGAAATGCTGCCATCACTCCCAAAGAGTAGGGCAGTATCTCGTAAAACTAACATGTACATATTTCTCATACTGCCCCAAAACTGCAGTCTTGGGCATTTACCCCAGAAAAATGAAACTCTGTGTCCACACAAACCCTGTACAGAAATGCTTGTGACAGCTTTTTTCATAATGGCCGAAAGCTGGAAATGACCCATGTGACCTTCAGTGGTTGAAAGGTTAACGAGACGGTGGGACCTCCACACTGCAGGTTACAACTGAGCAATGAAAAGGAAAAGCTACAGGTAGGTACAGGCAGCAAATAGGAGGGACTCAAGATCATCGTGCTGCACGAAAAAAGCCAGTCTCAAAAGGTTGCATGCTGCATGATTCCATTTCTCATACATTCTTAACATGATCAAAATAGAGAGATGAAGAAGAAATTAGTGGTTTCCCAGGGTTAGGAAAGCAGAAAGTCGGGGTGTGGTGGTGGCTGGAAACAGCACCGGGTCCTTGTGGCGCCACAGCTGTGGATGTTGATCATGGTGGTGGAGGAGATAAGAATCTGCGTGCGTAATAAGACTGCATAGAACTAAACACACACGTGCACATGCATACATACATGTGTGTACACACAGATGTTCAAGCATGCACAAACACACAGGCACACAAACACATGCACCACATGACATATACACGCATATGCGCGCACACACACTGGAAACACACGTACATGTGCATGCATACACATAGGCCCACACATGTTCATATACACAGAAGCACACACACACAAATACATGCACCACACATGTGTGACACATACACACATATGCACACACACACTGGAAACACACAAGTATGTGTGCATACATACACATGGGCACACACATGGGCACAATGCACTAACACAGAGATACATGCACTGCATGACATATACACATATGTACACACACACACTGGAAACACACATGTATGTGTGCATACATACACATGGGCACCCATATGTTCACACATGCACTAACTCACACAAACACATGCACCACATGACATATACACACACACGCAAACACACACTGGAAACACACACGTGCACGTGCATGTAAAACTGGTCCAATCTGAATAGGTTCCGTGGATTGTTCCAATAGCAATTTCCTGCACCCTCACCCCAGTGGGACTGGGCTGGCCTGAGAGAAACCTAGACCTGCACATCACGGTGAGAAGTCCTCTCGCTACACTGCAGAGAGGAGGATCTGGTGTGGATGCACTGAAGCTGAGCAATGTCCTACCACGGGGGAAGCCGGGTGGAAGGTACAGAGGGTCTCTAGCAACACTTGGAACTAAAAGGGAATCTATCATTACCTTGGAATAAATACTCTAATTTTCGTTGTGTTTTTTTTTTTTTTTTTGAAATGGAGTCTTGCTCTTGCCCAGGCACAATCTCTGCTCAACTGCAACCTCTGTCTCCCAGGTTCAAGCAATTCGCTGCCTCAGGCTCCTGAGTACCTGAGATTACAGGCACCCGCCACTACACCAGGCTAATTTTTTTTGTATTTTTGTAGAGACAGGGTTCCACCATCTTGGCCAGGCTGGTCTTGAACTCCTGACCTTGTGATCCACCCACCTCGGCCTCCCAAAGTTCTGGGATTACAGGCATAAGCCACCATACCCGGCCTAATTTTTGTGTTTTTAGAAATGAAAATTAAATTGATCTTTGATTAATGTAACTATGAAGCTCTGCAGGTGCCTATACATGCACACATGGGTATAAATATATACACACATATTCATATCATATACACACATTTTATACAGGTGCATATGATTCTGTAGTGGCATTTATTTCACCACGTTTTGTGTGTAGGGGAGAATAGAGGCAGTAGAGGTTTTCAGATAAAGACAGCATGGGTGGGCGTCCCTTAGGGTTGTCTCAGGTCATCGATTCATCTGATGCTTCATCTGTCGGAATATGAGGAAGACGTTGTTAGGGGTGACAAGGGAGGCTGCTGATCCCAGACCGATGCTAGCCCTGAGTGCCAGGTCCTGCATCACTTCCCCACCCGGCTCCTTCCCCGCTACCTCCGTTCACTTCCCCACCCGGCTCCTTCCCCGCTGCCTCCGTTCACTTCCCCACCCGGTTCCTTCCCCGCTGCCTCCGTTTGGTCTTGTCCTACCAGGTCTGAGATGATAGCACACGCTTCCCACGTGATGGGGCATCGGACATGTACATTTCCAGCTTGAGTTTTTCAAATTATTTGTTCAGCCTAGGTCAAACTGGCATCTGAGACAATAAAACAAAACTGCCTTGTTGAACAAATTTGATGTTTTGGATTCATTTCTTCCTTACTTCCCCCGCAATTGAATATCAACTTGTTACCAAGAGCCAGTGATTTGCTAGTGTATGATGCAGAAAGTGAGGACCAAAGGGCACCAAACTGACCCCTCCACAGGGACAGGCCGCAGCCCCAGGCCCGGGACAAGGTCGCTCCTGTGCATATGGGAAGGCAACTTCATCGAGATTCCAAGGCTGGAGGAATGCCAGCTCCCCCATCCTAACTGCCTTGAGTGGTCCACCAGCCTGGATCCCATGGCTGTTTTCAAAATACTCAGCTGAAGGTGAAACTGAGGTCTGGGAAACAGGAGGGGAAGTATTCTCAGGTCCCGGTGGGGGCAGGGCTCAAAGCTTCTGTGTTCATGTGCAATTAACTCATCGAGTGCCCTGCACCCCAAAGGCTCCATGTGTCCCTCCTGGATTGTCTACGAAGGGGTGAAGCCGACCTTCGAAATTCTGAGCCTTCCTCTGAGAAAGGCCGCTGAGGTGAGCAGCCAAGGGGAGATGTCCAGGAGTTAGAGGCTATGACGGCAGCCAAGGCCAATGGTTCTTTCCTGCTGCCATCTCCTCAGGCAATGACACTCATCTCAGCAAAAAAACAGCTCCCTTCATAGCTTCAAAGAGCTGGTCACCACCATCAATTTTGTTCCTGGGAAGCTCCTAGCACGTCAATAACGCCTTTGTAACTATTCGCGTGTGATGAAGTCCTTGCTTTCTGACCGCTGAACCTATGTAATGTGGCTCTGGACCCCCACGAAGTGAGAATCTGCAGAGGGTCCCCCATATCAGCTCATCACAAATCCAAGTACTGATCAGGGAGCCACCATTTCTTTCTTTTCCCAGTAGAGGCAACTCCTAAGATCACCTGGATTTTGCATCCACTGATGCCTCCCCTGAGTCCAGGAGCCTCCTGTCCCACCCCTGTGGGTGCAGCCCCGTGATCAGCTTTTCTCTCTGGCATGTGGTCCTCACCCATCCAGGTCCTGCCATCTCCACAGGGCCCTGATGGATCTGCCTCCTGTCTCACAGGTGGTGTGGCCCATGAATTGCCAACATGATGAAGCAGCCAGGTCCAAAGCAGAAAACAGCCCTTCTCCCTCACTGAGAAGTCCACACAGGACACGTGGAGCAGCCGGCAGCTTCAGCCCTTGCCTTTCAGGGTCACAGGGCGAAACGGGCCTGCAGCGTGGACCAGTGCCCATGCAGTGTTCCTCACTCTGCTCCTTTCAGCTGGGGAGGCCTTGGGTCCCCCTGAGATCACCCTGGCCCCAAACCCGACCCGCAGACAGCAGCCTTGGAGTAGCAGCCTTCCCAACCAACGGCCCCTGCAGCCGGCCAGGTCCCCAGACCAGGCTCAGCCTAGGCTCTGCCCAGGGGCCACTGCCACCATGCACCCTCACTCTGGTGGAACTGGCCAGCCTGGAAGAAACCCAGACCAGCTGGTCACCGTGAGAAATTCTCTTTCTAACTGCATGCAGCTGCAGAGAGGAGAATCTGGTGGATGCCGAGAGCACCTAAACTTTTACACCTCTGGCCTTTTACTCTTCTAAGGAGTGGGTCACACAGCGTAACACTGTGGCTTTATTTTGTCCTGATGCTCAGAAAACTCCTTTTGTCCTAAGCTGCCGACCTTCTCAATCTCCATTTAATCTCTCGGCTAACCCCAATTTAGCGCTCTTTCCCTTAACAAATGGAACAGTCTCTCATCATAGAAGGTCATGTCTTGAGAACAGAGAGGCATGTAAAATAAATGAGGTAAGTCCAGGGCGGGGCTGGTGCAGGAGAGACGCGACCCACCCTCCTTCCCACATGGTTAAGGTGGCCAATGGATTAGGACCTTCCAAACCGGGACCTGCTTCTGCCTTCTCTCCGAAACATGCAGTATATCCACGCAGTCTTTTCCTGTAAGTACAAAAACAAAACACAAGAAACAAGAGACTAAACGAGTTGAAGAGGGTAAAAGCCTGGCACGTATGCTGGGATTGTGTAATTCCCTGGTAGAAACCATAAAGCTGTTACAGAACTCTACTTCTTTGTCATTACTGCACAGGAGAAAAAACACGATCAGAGCCCTTGAAAATAGAGCAAAGGGCCACGAGGGCCAGGAGGCTAATCCAGGATTAAGGAAAATGAGCTCTGAAGACAAGACAGAAAAACGCTTTCCCCAGAAGGCTAAGAAGGAACACAAAAGACAAATAAATTGTGGATTGGGAGCAAGTGGAAGATACTGTCAGTTAAGGTGACTCATTTCATTTAAACACTCCAGCTCATCTGGAGCAGACATGCAGAGAAGAAGAAACCCACTCAGGCCAAGGATAGGACATTTGCAAAGAGCTCATCCTCATCACAGGAGACAGAGCCCTCAATAGCATGCCAGCTCTCCTCCTGCTGTTCACCCACTGCAGGCCCACCTGCTCCTCACACACTGCAGGCCCACCTGTCACTCACCTGCTTTAGGCCCATCTGCCCCTCACCTGCTTTAGGTCCGCCTGTCACTCACCTGCTGCAGGCCCACCTGCTCCTCACGTGCTGCAGGCCCACCTGTCACTCACCTGCTGCAGGCCTACCTGTCCCTCACCTGCTTTAGGTCCACCTGTCCCTCATCTGCTTTAGGTCCACCTGCCCCTCACCTGCTGCAGGCCCACCTGTCCCTCACTTGCTTTAGGTCCATCTGCCCCTCACCTGCTGCAGGCCCACTTGTCACTCACCACCTGTCACTCACCTGCCACAAGCCCACCTGTCCCTCACCTGCCCACAGTCCCACCTGCCCTTCACCTGCCTACAGGCTCACCTGCTCTTCACCCACCTGCAGTTCTACCTATTCCTCACCTGCCCACAGGCCCACCTGATGCTTACTTGCCACCTGTCCATCAGGCCCTGCCTACTCCTCCACGTTGCCCAAGGAGGGCCTGGATCAGGCCTACTCTGCCTCTATCTGTCCTTGGCCATCACTGGACACTGTGACCCAGTCAGAGGCTAAGCCCCACAACGGCCCTACTGACCTTTGACCGGGCTGAGCCCACCTCTGCCTCCTTCCGGGAGGAGCAGCCAAGCCATGAGCACCATTGTGCATATAGTTGGGGCTCCCCTCGGCATGTCACACAGAACGTGTTACCCACACATGGATTTACCAGTCATCCTTACTCCCAGGGGAAGGGTGATGGCTGCCCGGAAACAGGATCCCGGGTACCAAGCAAAGAGCAGGCTGCAGTGGAAGGCCCTTGGCCCCAGGTCAGGGAGCAGGGGCACCAGGATTGCCTTCTGAGGAGAGGGGATGCTGAGTGTGTTCATAAGAAAGGGACACCGTGAATTTCACGACTCACTGTCAGGCAGACCTGCCCACGGCAAGCTCTTGGCCCCTGATGTTTAGACTCTGCCATGAATGCCACAGGTGCTGCTCATTGCTGTGTTTACTCTACATTCCAGTGTCCCATAAAATACCTTAAACTTCTATTCTATACAATGGTTAAAATAACTGTTAAAGCCAGATATTATTACAAAGTTATATTTTAGTTGGTTACTTAATCCAAGGAAGACTGTTTCATCCGTCCCTTCCTATAAGTGAGGAAGTCACTCATGTGTCTGGGTGGGTCATATCCCACCACTGCCCCATTTAGCCGCTGGTCCTCATCTGGCAGAGGCAGGGCTCCATGGCTGATGCCCCTTTGTGCAAGGTTGCTGAAGGAAGTCACAGAACCAGCAGCTCCACTATCCCATTCATCCACTCATCCACTCATCCACCCAGCCCATCCACCTGCCCACCTGCCCACTCATTCACTCACCCACCCATCCACTTGTCCACCCACCCACTGATCCACCCATCTACCCATCCATTCATCCACTCACCCACCCACTCACTCATCCACCCACCCACCCAACTACTTTCCCACCTGCCCACCCATCCACTCACCCACCCACCCACTCACCCACCCACTCATCCACTCACCCACCCAGTCACTCATCCACCCACCCACCCATCCACTTGTCCACCTACCTGCTCATCCACCCACTCTGCTCATCCACTCACCCACCCACCCACTCATCCACCCACCCACGCACCCACTCATCTACCCACCCACCCATCCACTCAACCACCCATCCACTCATCCACTCACCCACCCATCCATTCAACCACACACCTACTTATCCACACACCCACTTATCCACTTGCCCACCTACCTGCTCATTCACTCACCCACCCAACCACCTGTCCACCTCCCCATTCATCCACTCACCCACCCATCCACTCATCCACTCACCCACCCACC
>NW_012116910.1:214894-215212 GCF_000951035.1 Colobus angolensis palliatus
AACCACCCACCCACTTATCCACCCATCCTTCTACCCGCTTATCCCCTCACCTACCCACCCACTCATCCACCCACCCACTTATCCACTCAACCACCCACCCACTTATCCACTTGTCCACCCTCCCACTTATCCACACACCCACTTATCCACACACCCACTTATCCACTTGTCCACCTACCTGCTCATCCACTCACCCACCTACCCACCTGCCCACCTACCTACTCATTCACTCACCCACCCAACCACCTGCCCGTCTGTCTGCTCATTCACTCACCCACCCACCCACTCGTCCAACCACCTACCCATCCACTCACCCAC
>NW_012116910.1:215402-224858 GCF_000951035.1 Colobus angolensis palliatus
CACTCATCCACTCATCCACTCATCCACCTACCCACCCATTCACCTATCCACTCACTCACCCATCCACCTGCCCACTCATCTACTCTCTCACTCATCCACTCAACCACTCATCCACCTGCCCACTCATCCACTTACCCATCTGCCCACCCACCCACTCATTCACCACCCACCCATCCTCTTCTCCACCCATCCACTCATCCACCCATCCACCTGCCCATCTGCCCACTTGCCCACTCATCTACTCTCTCACTCATCTACTCACCCACCCTTCCACCTGCCCACCTACCTACTCATTCACCACCCACCCATCCTCTTCTCTACCCATCCACTCACCCACCCGTCCACCTGCCCACCTACCCACTCATTCACCACCCACCCATCCTCTTCTCCACTCATCCACTCACCCACCCATCCACCTTCCCACCTACTCACTCATACACCCACCCAACCATCCACATGTGCACCCACTCGTTAACCACCCACCCATCCTCTTCTCCACCTATCCACTCATCTACCCATCCACCTGACCATCCATCCACCTGCTAAGCCACCCACTCATCCACCCACTCACCCATCCACCTGTCCATTCATCTACTCATCCACTCATCCACCCAACCGCCTGCCTCCTGCCCACTCATCCATCCACCCACCCATCCCCCTGCCCATCCACTACCTATCCACCCATCTGCCCATCCACCCATCTATCCATCCACACACACACTTATTCACTCATCTACCCACCCATCTATCCATCTACTTACCCATTCATCCTCCCACTCATCAATCTGTTTACACATCCACCCACTCTTCCACCCACCCGTCCATATATCCCTCCATCCACCCACTCACTCACCCATCCCACTCATCCACACATCCACTCTTCTTCTCATCCACCTGCCATTTATCCACCCATCCATCTGTCCATCCATCCACTCACCCATGCATCCACCTGTCTATTCATGAACCCGCCCATCCACCCACCTACCCACCCAACCACTCACTCACCCACCCACTCACTCCCCCGCCCATCCACCCATCTATTCATCCACCACCCATCTGTCCATTCATTCATCTATCCATTCACCACCTACTCAATCACCCACCCACGCAGAAACTTCCACCAAGCCACAGAACCACCACCCACTCAATCACCCACCCATGCAGAAACTTCCACCAAGCCACAGAACCTTTGGTTTACCTGTGACACACCCACACACATCCTCTTTCCAGGGGAATAGGTAGGTAAAAAATTCTGCCTGCAATGTGAAGAGGACAGGAGGAAAGAGAGAGCTCCCTTCCCAGCTCACGCCTTGAGGAATGCTGAGGGATCAGTTCTTTCAGGACCTGGAGGTGTCCATTCCTCTCGTGCACAGGAATTAGAATCAGAATCAGGAAGGGTGTATCTATTTATAACACAAAGAAGTTAGGAATGGTGCAAACGGACACTGAAGGCCACAGGGGTCTGCCTCCTGACCTTTAATGAACACTCAGAGTCCCCAAGTTTGTAACAGACCTGGCTGTCTTTGTGTCTAATTAGATGCATACGAGAATTGACATAACCTTTGACATCCACATAATGGATGCAATGATGTTCCTTGTTCTCTCCACCCATGAGGTTAAATGGAGTTTTTAAATAAATACATAAATACCTAACCCGTGGTTGAGGCCCATTGTCTCCCTGGATCTCCTGAGCTGTGGCATAGATCTGGCTACTGATATTAAAGCAGGAAGCCGTAACCTGCGTGTCTCACAGCTGGGGATGGAACACCACACCGGGCTCTTCTGAGGCTCCCGCACTGAGAGTGGGCCCCCAAAATGCAGGATGCCCTAGTTGGTCTCGGACCTCAACCTAAGTGGTTACGCATTGTAATGACAGCTCCTGGTCACTTCTGGGGCTGGCGGCGGGAGGAAGGACCAGAGCATAATTTAATTGCTTTCCCTTCCTCCCTCAGGTCTGCATATTATATTATATTGAAAAGTAATTATGCAGTGAAAGTAAAATGTCACCCGGTGCTGTCTGGGAAGCGGCGGCACAGATGTGAATTATTCTCCTCCTCGCATCTTGCAGACATCTCTATACCTCTCTCGGTCACACACCACGGTGTGTGCTCATGGGCTGGAGTATTTATGCACACGAGATGAGATTTGCTGTTTTCTTTATTTTTTTATTTTTTTCCCTTTTCCCCTTGCAGCATCTAGATCCCAAGCTGAGTTGCCTCGTTGGCAATGATTGATTACCCAATATCTAATTAAACCTGATCCAATCACTTATTATGCAGAGTGGAACAAACAAACTGAAGGCGGCTGTCAGCACCGTGATTGATGATGTGGCCAGCCCGGCTTTTGTGGCTCCTCATGTCCGGATGCTTGTTACAACCAGGCAAAGCCGCGCCGGACCAAGCGCCTGTCACTCCCCGCCACCCGCCGCTCCCACCACCCTCGCCACCCTTCCCTTCCTCCAAGTGAACTTTTAAGGAAAAATAAACGGAGTGGGAAAGGGAAAACAGGGTTATTGAGGACCGATGAGATTCCGTCTAGGTTGTTCCATAATGAGATCAAAGTCCTCCTCCATAGAGTCCTGAAGCGTCAGGGAGTGGACGGCCGGGTCTTGAGAGAGGTGGGTGTGGAGGAGGAAGAGCGTGCGTATGTACGGCGCTGGGTGAGGGTGTCTTTGGCGATGCGTGTGAGTTTGCTGCGATGCTGTGTGTGTGTACACTGTTGCACTGTGTGTGTGCACCAGAGAGCTGCCTGGGGCCCGAGCCACAGCAGTGGACGCACCTTGGGGAGAATGACAGACAGGACACTGATGCAAACCTAACAGGGCAATGATTTTTTCTCTATTGTCTGCCAGGCAGGATTCTCTTAGCAGCTCTCATTTATAAATTTTTCAGTTTTAATGTTTTAATTATTTAAAATGCAAATAGGTTCAAGAAGAAAGCAGCAGAAAATACAAATTCCCTCAACAAATTCCTTGTGCAGGGGCCACAGGGCTGCAGGTGCAGGCACTGTCCCACCACAAGGGGCTGTGTCCTGAGAGCTGGGGTGCCCCTGAGCTCAGGGGCCGGGTCCTCAGGGTGATCTGCTTGGATGGGACGAGGAAGGTCTGATGTAGAAGGCAGAGGACAAGGGTCCTGTAATAAACACATCTGCAGTTGGGAGGCTGCGCATGTGTGGAATACATGCCGTGGGGAAAGCCGGCAGCATCACGGACCGTCGGTACTCAGCAGACCTAGCTGTGCTCCCGTCCGTACTCTCCACACACCTGTGCACGACTGACTCGCCACCCACGGTCCTGCACCCCCAGATTGCCAAACTTCTCTGACTGACACAGCTTCCTCTCCTTTCTCTTTCTCTCTGAGGCAGTGATTCCACAGGGAAGGGCAGCCACCCGGTCTGTCTTCTCTGATGACTCACAGACACCAGTGCCTCAGGTTTGCATCCCAGTAGATGAAAAACAGCAGCACAAGCTGGACACAGTGGCTCACGCCTGTAATTCCAGCACTTTGGGAGGGTGAGGTAGGCAGATCACCTGAGGTCAGGAGTTCGAGACCAGCCTGGCCAACATGGTGCAACCCTGTCTCTACTAAAAACACAAAATTACTGGGCATGGTGGTGCATGCCAGTAATCCCAGCTACTTGGAAGGCTGAGGTAGGAGAATCACTTGAACCTGGCAGGTGGAGGTTGCAGTGAGCCAAGATGGTGCTATTGCACTCCAGCCTGGGCAACTGAGCAAGACTCTGTCTCAAACAACAACAACAACAACAAAACCAGCATAGCATCAGGGACCACAGCAGGGGAGAGGCCTGAGGTCTCTCATTTCAGGAAACACCCGATCATTGGTGGTGGGGCCTCGAGCTACACACGTGACACTGAAATGTGGACCTGAGAGGCGTGAGGGTCAGCGATGTAGGGACTGTCACAGGGCCGGAGACGCCAACAGATGCAGGCGCAGGGGCTCAGCACCCAGTAGGGGAGCCTCCTGTTGGTGGCCTGTACTGTTCCTGACTCTGTGCTCGTCCCACCCTCAGATGCCCCTGGAGGGGTGAAGGAGCCGGCAGGGTGCACACACTCAGCCTGACCATGATGGGTCCTGTTCCCACGCTGTGTGCAGGACACACAGAAATAGAAATAGAAATCTTTGTCACCTGGGAGCATTGGCTGTCTGGGAGACTCTGGAGAAGGAAGTGCGTACGGGACAGGCCCCTGAAGAATGCGGGCTTCAACAAACAAGGGCAGGAGGCTGTAGGCCTCCAGTCCTCCGTCCCTGGTGCCTCCAACTCTATCCCAGGGACCTGGAAGGGCTGCGGACTCCTAGGGCACAGGCAGCATCCATGGAGAGAGGCTCATCTGTCCCCTCTCAAGAGCTTCAGGGCCCATCTTCTCTTGTACATGACAGTACAAAAATGCAAAAGCAAATTGCAGGTGTATGCATTTCTTCTGGGGAGGCCTAGATTTTGCTCAAATTTACACGTTTGTGAAGAGAAAGAAGAAAGAAAGAGAGAGATGAGAGCCACGTCTTCTGTTTTCTGTGAGCACTGCCCATTACTCTGCAGCCTAAAAGCAACTCCATTAGGTAGATGCCCCTCCATGCCTCCCTTTGTGTTAAAGCCAGAGGTTTACCCAGGGCATTCAGCAGTCCACCCCTAGCATGGAGAGGAGCGGGCCTACAGGCACCAGCTTCTCCACGCTCTTCTACAAAATGGAAGACATACGGGATTTGGAGCCTAAGACCCAGATTCACATCCTGACTTCCTGAATGTGGGAAATTCAACAAATCTCCCAGAGCCAAAGTTCTTCATTTGTAAAACGGGCAAATTTAATCCAACTTTGAGCAAAGAGAAAGTGATAGAAATAGGAATCCTTGTCACCTGGGAGCGTTCCTGAGGTTGGATGAAGGGGTTTACCTGTGGGAGGGTGTGATAGGAGGGAGGACAGGGCTACTGGCCCCCTTCCCTCTGAGCCCCGGAGCCCTTCCCTCCTGGCCACATGGCAGCACCCATGGGGGAACACACGTGGGGCTGACATACATTTAACAGTCCAGGGGCTGTTATAAAAGCTTTTGCACACTAAGAATGAACTTCTATGCATCACTGGGCTTCCAAGGTATGCTGGATAGAAGAAAGAGGCAAAATACCAAAAATGTTCCATTTTTCTGATTTTTCATAGTTTAGATGTGGATTCTCTTTACGCCAGCCCCAGCATAAGGTTTCCTCACCTGCAGCATCTCAAATGCTTATTCTCCCTCCACCTTCCACTCTAAGTCCCTCTCCCTGACCCAACACCGCTTTTCCAGTTTGACTTGAAACTCCAGATGTGAGTTGGACGTAGGCTGTTTAAGTGGTATAAGCTGCCTGCATTTCAGAATTCGCTAATGGTGGAACTTAATTGATTGGCAAATTTAATTTGAATTAGAAAGCTACTCTGCCCTGGGTCAGGCACCGTGGCTCACGCCTGTAATTCCAGCACTTCAGGAGGCTGAGGCAGGTGGATCACGAGGTCAGGAGTTCAAGACCAACCTGGCCAACATGGTGAAACCCCGTCTCCACTAAAAATACAAAAATTTTCACAGCGTGGTGGCGGGCACCTGTAGTCTTAGCTACTCTGGAGGCTGAGACGGGAGAATCACTTGAACCTGGGAGGCAGAGGTTGCGGTGAGCCGAGATTGTGCCACTGCACTCCAGCCTGGGCTACAGAGCAATATTCCATCTCAAAAAAGAAAAAGAAAAAGAAATATAGTCATATAGCGTGCCCTGGTCACTTGGTCAACACAGCCATTTCATCAACTTTTCAATGAGGACGGTGCACATTATAAACAGCAGAAGACAACTCGGTGTTGGTGCCCTGACGCTTCATTCCGCACCATTATTTCCTCTTCGCCACATGCTCTCACTGCAGGAGGCTGCGGGGCAGGAGAGAGCCGTGTGCCTTCGGAACCCTTAGCTATAGGTCACTGGTAAAGCAGGGCGAGGACCTAGGAGAAAACTGTGGGACCGAAGAGCCTTGGAAGAAGGTTTAGAGGCTTTGGTGCTAAAGCATTCTCTTTTAAAATGTGAGGGAAAATGGTCTCTGTGAACGGACCCAAGCTGGTGTGCATTCGTGTGAGCGTCCGGTCCTGAAGGAAACTGGTCCTCATCATAAATCTTGTTCAATTTTCTTTACCTTTCTCTATGTACATCCTTCCTCCTTCCTGAGCAAGGGGTTTCTTAGTCCATAATCACCACATGAAGATAGAAACACAGTGGGAAAGTGGCAATTTCAGACTGTGGAAATGGGCATTTTTAAAAGAAGTGATAGAAATGGGAAGCCTTGTCACCTGGGAGCATTCCTGAGGTTGGATGAAGGGGTTTACCTGTGGGAGGGTGTGATGGGAGGGAAGTTGTGATGGGAGGGAGGGTAGGGCCACTACCTCCCTCCTCTCTGAGCCCCGGAGCCCCAGAGCCCTTCTGTCCTAGCCATTTGGCAGCACCCACAGGAGACACACACGCAGCTGACGTACATTTAACGGTCCTAATGGGTTTGAGCGGAAGTCAGGGTATGATGAAAGGAAGTTAATTGTATGAGTGTACCTTGTCTGTGATTCAGAGCTCTGGGAACTATGGGTTTGTAGAACAGATGGAGATCAGGTAGTTATTGGCTATAGTAAACACAGATCATTGTTTATAGTAAACATGCTTTGTCCATCAGAGACAGACTGGATAATGAACATGTGGCACATGTACACCATGAACTACTATACAGCCATAAAAAGGAATGAGATCCTGCCCTTTGCAGGGACATGGACAGAGCTGGAAGCTGTTATCCTCAGCAAACTAATGCAGGAACAGACAACCAAACACCACATATTCTCACTTAAAAGTGAGAGCTGAATGATAAGAACACATGGACAAGTGGAGGTGGGGAACACCACACACTGGGGCCTGTGGGGGCTCAGGGGAAGGAGAGGATCGGGAAGAATAGCTAATGGACACTGGGCTTAATACCTAGGCAATAGGATGGTCTGTGTAGAAAGCTACCATGCCACACGTTTACCTGTGTCACAAACCTGCACATCCTGCACATGTACTCCAGAACTTAAAATAAAAGCTGAAGGAAAAATTCAAAAGAACCTGTTTCACCCTAGTGTGCGCTGTAATCTCAGCTACCCTGAAGGCTGAGGAGGGAGGGCTCTTTGAGCCCAGGAGGTCCAGGCCAGCCTGAGCAACACAGTAGGACTCCTATCTCTCTCTCTCTCTCTCTTTCTCTCTCTCTGAAGAAGGAGGAGAAGGAGGAGGAGGAAGAGGAGAGGAGAAGAAGGAGTTTTAAAACCAGACTTGAACTCCGCAGAAAGACTTTTGAGTCCAATTCACTGAACTGGCTTCAGAATCATAAAGAAACATTGACTTTTGATATCCACCCATTACTATTTTACCAGATAGAGAATTAATGATGAAACATCTGCCAAGCAAGTATTTTAATCCTGTTAAGCTGGTAGAGAGCTAAAAAAAAAAAAAAAAAAAAATTCTACTAGAAACCAAATCTGGTTTTTCACAGCGATGAAAATCAGTGTTTTACATAAGGGCACAGTGAGTCCTGCCCCCCGGATGAAGCCAAATTCAGCCCAGAAAGGTTATCTCAGGCGGGCACTTATGGTGCTTTTCTCTAAATTTTCACTTCAATTAATCTCTAGAAATTCGGTGTCTGATCCCCGTGACAGTAGCCTCTGGCTTCTTCAGAGTGACTGCCGAGGAAAAATTATCTGACACATATCAAACATGCGAGAAACCACACTGGACAGCATTAATCAAAACTTTCTCATTTCCCGAAGAATTAAGCATTAAATAATTAATCCCAGCACTACAGGCAGCTGTAAAAGAGGCCTCATGCCTCCCTGCTGGCAGGAATTTGTCCTTGTCTAAAAGACTAGATTGATATATTTATTATTTATCAGATTAATCATGGCCAGGAACATTATAGATTGGCAGCCCAGCCCAGCCGGGGATGGCGTCTGGCCCTTATCAGAGCAGGGAGGCTCCCGCCGATGCCGCACGCAGAGGATGGAGGAAGCAGCTGCCCTCCAGTCTTTCCTGCAAAGGAAAAGGTGTTTAAAACATTATTTTTAGAAGAGAGTGAGAGAAAAAAAGGAAAGTCGAAGAAGAGAGCTGATGAGGAAGATACTGTTGACCTGGGGCCAGAGGAAAGGCCCAGGGGCCGTGGGAGAGCCGTGGGCTGTGGGCTGGAATTTCAAGGTACGCTGTGAAGCCAACATCACGGGCTGTGAGTCGCTGCGTGTATGTAAATCAACGCTGCCTTGTTGACTTGGAACCCGTCACATCCCCTAACCTCGTCCTTCAGTGGCCCCGACCACCACTCCCTGCAGGCAGCTGCTGTCTCACTTTTGGCTGATCTTTGTTTGTAAGTCTGGGTCGCCACACAGCTGTCCTGGCTGTCCTGGGGGCTGAGTGCGTCTAACTGAAGACAGGAGAGAGCAGTCGTCAGGGAAGAGCTCTTCTCCATAACTGTGACTTCGTGGCCTGTGAACTGTGGTGCTCTCATTTCATTGTGGTGATAGTCATTTCATCAGAACAAGGGTTTTCTAATCAAGCAAACCCAAAGGTCCAGGCTTTCCACTCAGATTTGAACAGCAAGAACAGCTCATGGAGGTGGAGAATAGCACTGTTATTATGCACCCAAGCAGAGAAGGGCGTGAAACCTTGCAATCTCATCATTGATTCACAGATATTTTAAGGAAAAAGGGGGTCTCTTGGGTAAATAATTCGGGAAACTCTGGGTAAATTGGCTTAAGGGGCTGCCTGTCTGCAGGACTGCTCAGAGACTTCATAAGTCTGGATGGTTTTGTGGGACCCTGGACAGCATTGCATGCGATGCTTCCCCACCTGGGGCCCAAGAACACACGTTCAGACCCCAGCCTGGAGACTTCAATCCCTCAAACATGCCAGCCTCTCCAGCCTCCCCCTCCAACCCCACCCTGGCGCAGGGCCTGAGTGAGGCAGGTCAGAGACTGGGAAGAGGCCAGGGGGGTCTGACCACACCCTCCGTCCACTTAAGGATGCTGTCATTATGGAAAGGCAGTTGATTCACTTGTTAATAGTAAGGAGGCCAGTTGGGAGGGGTCGAAAGTCAAATGACACACACCTTGGTTGACAGAAGGCAGCTCTCTCAGCCCTTCGCACAGTCCCTGGGGTGACTCCACGAGTCCGAGATGGAAAACTCTCCATTTTACTTTCCTCAGTAAAACTTACTATGGAATGTTATTGATACGTATAAATATATTTATGTACTAAATAGCTATACATGTTTATTGAAAATGATTATGTGAATAATTCATGCAGAATAAACTTTATTTTCTTAGAATAAAATCGACTGACCTTGAATTACTCAAATAGTAGCTTCAGGTTTGCTGTGTGAATGTGGATCTCATCCCTAGCCTCTTCCAGGACTCCCTCCCCTGACCACTT
>NW_012116910.1:225274-229797 GCF_000951035.1 Colobus angolensis palliatus
CTTCCTCCCCTGACCACTCCCCTCCCCTGACCACCTCCCTCCCCTGACCCCTCCCCTCCCGACCACTCTCCTGCAGGCACAGATCTGCCCACCATGAGTCCGTGATAGCAGCCACGAGCCAGTTACAGCATTGGACCCATGCCCCCTTCTGCCCTGCTAAAGGTCAACACTGGGCCAGCCGAGGAAGACCGCAAGCCACCCAGTCCTGGGGTCAGAAGCATGCAGGTCTCCCTTTTGCAAACACAAACGCTGAAACAGAGATACCTTCTCAGGGATGAATTCCTGCATTTGGGAAGGAAAATTGCTCCCTGCAGCTGCACCTAGAAGGCTTAGGCGTCCAGGGTTCTCTCTGATTTTAATAAGCATCACCTTTTCCTAAGGTGCTGTTTGGTTGCCAAATTCAGATAAAATGTTTTGTTGTACAGATAGAAAAACCAAGATACTAACAGGTTAAAGTGATGCTTTAATTGCCACACCTTTTCCATACATAATTTAATGACAATTTCACCCTTTCTCTGAGTAATAACTTAATTGGCATAATATAAATGACATCAGATTAAAAAATGTATTAAGAGTCCACTCATTTCTCTCAGGAATGCGATAAAATGATCATCGGTGGATTTAGAGAGGGTTTGTGAGGAGTATGAATAATTTAATTTCCATTGCTCAACAAATTTGCAAATGTTTTTAAGTCATCTAATTTTTTTTTCCTTTTAGTTTGACTAACTAGAAGTTGTTTCCATTATTTCAAATATCACATCTGTATTCTGCTCACAGGTGTGTGTGCAGCCCTGCATATAGATCTGCCTCCCTCCGATCCTCCGGACTGTGCACAGGTGGTGCAGGCAGGTGAGCAGCTGTGAGCTGTGCTGCAGGGGTCAGTGCTGTCTGCCACCGCAGGGCACCCCAGGCGAGGACGGCCAGCACCGACCCTGGGAAGAGCGGCCAGGAAGAACAGGTATTTCTCAAACAAGAATGGATTGAGGAAACTGTGTCCCGTAGGAGGAGTCTCCTGAGCAGAAACAGAGAGGCCTGGAGGAGCTGCCTGTGGGCTGGGGTGGCTGCACAGAAAAGCAGAGGAGAACCTGGAGCCTGCAGCACTAGAGCCCTTTACAAACCTTACCTGGCTGCAGTGAGAGGTGTGAAGGCAGAATCCAAAGGTCTGAAATGATGGAATGATGGACAGTAACTATGCAGTGTAGTAACGAACTCTCAATCTATTGAAAAATTAAGGGGAATTCCCATGTTTTTGCATGGAGTTGGGTTTTGAATGAACCCATTGAAGACACTGAAATTCTTAAAATAAATGAACAAGCATAGAACAGGCTGGGGTGGGCATGGGAAGTGCTGCATCCCCTGCCTGGAGACATAGAGCCTGTCCCTGAGCCCCACCCTGCCTCTGCCTGCTCTCACCTGCTGTCCTTCCTACAGGAACGCCCTGTGTCTCTTCTTTACCAAGATTCTGCTGACATCCCTGCTATGATCTGAATGTTTGTGTCCCCCACCAAATCCATATTTTGAAAGCTCACCCTCAAGGTAGCAGCATCAAGAGGTGGGGCTTTGGGAGGGAGATCAGGCAATAAGGATGGTATGCTCAAGATGGGTCAGTGCCCAACGGGGAGAGCTGACTGTGTCTCCCACTGTCTTTCCATCACATGAAGGCACAGCAAGAAGGCAGCCCTCAGAGCCAGGGGGCCTCCCCAGAGCCCACCATTGTGCCCACACCCTGATCCTGGATGTCCAGCTCTGGAACTGTGGTAATAAATATCTGCTGTTGGAGGCCCCAGCCTGTCATGAAGCCCAGCCTAAGGTGAACCCCCTTCCTTGGGAAACTCCTCCTCAATCTCTCCACAGGTGGCTCCTTGGTGAGACCTCCTTGCCTGCTCGGCCACCCCATCCACCCACCACTGGTCCACCACATCTCACTGTCTACAGCTCTGTGTAACCAGCTCTCTGCAACCAGCTCTGTGTAACCAGCTCTCTCTCACTGTAACTAGCGCCCCGTAACCAGCTCTCTCCATGCTTAGAGCAGTCACTGACTCAGCCCACCCAGCTTAGGCACAGGAGGGGCTGTGTGAGCTGAGCCTGCTGAGGGCACCTTTGTGGACTCGGGGACCATGCTGTTCTCTTGATGTCTTCTTTTATTTGGAGAATCTGAACCGGTTAGTTGGATGGTAAGGCCGGTTCTCTCTAGAGAAGTCTCTTTCTGAAGAACTCACACCATTGTCATCTTGCCTTTAAAACAAAGCCAGCCCCACCCACCACCACCCACCTGTGTGGGCCAGGACAAAAGGGACCAGAGGCTGGGGGACAGGCTCCCATAGAGACTCAAGTCAAATCCACACTCCAGTTAGTTCTCCAGAGAACCACTGGAATTTGTATAAGGAGTATAAGGAGAGGAATTAAAATAAAAATAAATTAAATACATTGGTATGATTCATAATTATTTGGTAAATATAAATAATCAACTCAAGATGAAATTTTGAGGTTACCAGTAAGAATCAATGGAACTAAAAAAAAGTCAAAAATTTTTCCCATAACTGTTTCTAGGGCAAGTGGATTTATAGGCAAATTTCATCAAGATTTCAAGAAACATTTTATTCCAATACTGTATGAATTACAAGAAAGTTCAAACAAGACCACAGAAAAGCTACTCAATTCGAATCTTAAAAATAGCAAAAATCTGTGCATGAATAACCTGACAAAAAAGACAGAATGTGAGAAACACAGCTGGGGCTCACATGCAGGTGTCTGTGAAATCCTTGAGATTTTTACTTTTACATGGCTGGGGATTTTGCAAGATGGTTGTTGTATGAGTCCATTCTCATATGGCCATAAAGACATACCTGAGGCTGGGTAATTTATGAAGAAAAGAGGTTTAATTGACTCACAGTTCTGCAGGCTGAACAGGAAGCTGGCTGGGAGGCCTCACCTGAGGCTGGGTAATTTATGAAGAAAAGAGGTTTAATTGACTCACAGTTCTGCAGGCTGAACAGGAAGCATGGCTGGGAGGCCTCAGGAAGCTTACAGTCACAGTGGAAGGGCAAAGGGAAACAAAGAACGTCTTAACATGGTGGCAGGAGAGAGAGACAGAGCAAAGGGGAAAGAGCCCCACACTTGGAAACCACCAGATCTCGAGAGTTCAGTCACTATCACGAGAATGGCAAAGGGCAAATCCGCCCCATGATACAATCACCTCCCACCAGGTCCCTCCCCCAACACTGGGAATTACAGCTCAACATGAGATTTGGGTGGGGACACGGAGCCGGACCATATCAGTTGTTAAAAGTAGCCATTATTTAAAAATGATTAAAATAAACGCATATTAATTATTAAAAACAGTCACTATTGTTAAAAATAGCCATTATGAAAGCCATTATGACATCATTATGTAAATTTAAAACTAATAAATTATATTTTTAAAGGCATTGCTTACTAAAGAAGCTCTCCGTTTTACCCTGTGCACGCCTGTACTCCCGCGCCAATGCGGTGGAAATGCACTGAGGACGGCCTCCCTGCTCCTCCTCACCCAGCGCTCCCGGAAGTCCCGCTGGCAGCCTGAGGTCAGCACCCCCCCAGGAATATTTACACCATGGAGCCTGGCAAATGCTGCCCACCAGGACTTGCTTCGTTGTTTGGTTTTGTTGACTGTCTAAACTTACAGAAGTAATGGAAGACAAAATGCAAAATATGAAATCAAATGTAAAGGTGGCTCATGTCTTTAGCCATGTTATTGTGATGAGAACAATGAACTGAGAAAAAACTCTCCCTGTATTGGAAAAAATTCTCCCCTGTATTGGAAAACTATTATGCAGTTCAGCAAAGAAGTCCTCACATCACTGACAAATGAGTCAAATTCCAACTGTGTTCTTCTCGTCAAACTTTTGTGTCACTAACATAAATCAAAATATCAACCAACCTTCATCTCATTCATATTGAAAGTGATTGTCAGTTGCAGCCAGAGGTTGGCTACAGAGTCAGGAGTTCAGCAAATCCAATAAAACATTCTGAGGATCAATTGCTTGTGTGACATTTACAATAAAGACTATTGTATATTGTATCGTTATTTGTTGATTATGTGCCAAACACCCTTTATATCAGAAGAACTTATTTTTAAAAAATATGTTAGCGTATGTATGCATGTAATTTTTTCAGAAAGTTAGATATTTACTAGCACTCCTCTGCATAAAATACTAATAAATCAGACTTCACAATTCATTAAAAGTCAAATCTACCAATATCAAAATTGATTTATCAAAAAAGTAAGTAGGGTGTCTTACCTTAACAATAGATCTATTAATATAGTATATGGCATGAATAGTTTAACTGTTAAAAAGCCATGTAGCTAAATAGATGTTACAAAGGCTAGGCCATTAATATCTTTGTATGTAAGAATTATGTATCATAATTATAATATATATTAAACTGCCGGGCGCGGTGGCTCAAGCCTGTAATCCCAGCACTTTGGAAGGCCAAGATGGGCGGATCACGAGGTCAGGAGATCGAGACCATCCTGGCTAACA
>NW_012116910.1:231115-248001 GCF_000951035.1 Colobus angolensis palliatus
TTTTTTTTTTTTTTTTTTGCTTTTTTCATTTTTGTCTTTATAAAGAAAATTTATTTAATCTAGAAGATTGTAAAACATGTTGTAAGGTTACAGTCATTATTTGGCTTTCGTGCTAAAATATGCAAATGAAAAAAAGACATACACATTTGAATTTGAAGACTAGCATTTAATACATGGCAGATACATAGGGCATTAGTAAGTATGATAACAAGATAGTTTTAAAACTATATGTAATAAAAATGAAAACGCATGACATACAATAAAAAAATGGGGTCACAAATCTCTGGATGCAAAAGGATTTTCCCAATATGTCAGTTTTTGAGGCAGTGTGCAAATGCACATTGATACCTTTGACCACATCAATGATGAACAGGCTTGCATTTAAAAAGTAAAACTAAGTGGAAGACACACTGAGAAAATATTGCAACAAGTATGATTTTAAAATATGTTATAAATTTAAGCAAGATAAAATATTAAGACCTCAGTGGAAGAGGAGTGAGGTGTGTGAACTGAGCCGAAGGCAGGGCAGGGCCAGGACAGTGGCAACCGTGGGTTCATAAATCATAGCGCCGATAAAAGGTAAACAATCAGGAAACAACATTTTTTATCTATCAATTTTGTAATTTTATTAAAAATGAAAATACCAGTGGAGACCGCGTGTGCTAACATGACTACCTTCATTTACTATCGTGCGTGCATATTCACTGTGGCAGTTTCATAATATGCATTAAGATACAAGCTGCTCAGTGACAGAATGAATTCAAATTCATCGTAGAGATTTTTGTTGGGACAAAAGGTAACAAGAGGATACAAAAACAAATCACAAGTAAACTATTTATGTTTTTACTGGGTATTTACACTTACACATATGTGTGTATTACATATATATATTTGTGTAGCCATATATTTATGTGTACAGATATAAAGATATGTCTGTAGCAGAGCTTATATTAATATATAGTTTTTATCTTACCTTTTTACTTAACGGAAATCTTTACCATTTAAACCATGTATTTTTTTTATTTCTTTAAAAAGAAAACGGGATACATGTGCAGAACGTGCAGATTTGTTACATAGGTATACATGTGCAGTGGTGGTTTGCAGCACCTCGTGACCCATCCTCTAAGTTTCCTCCCCTAAGCCTCCACCCTGCAATGGACCCTGGTGTGTCTTCCTCCGTTCTCAGTGTCCATGTGTTCTCAATGTTCAGTTCCCACTTATGAGTGAGAACATGCGGTGTTTGGTTTTCTGTTTCTGTGTTAGTTTGCTGAGGATGATGGCTTCCAGCTCCATCCATGTCACTGCAAAGGACATGATCTCATTCCTTTTTATGGCTGCATAGTATTCCATGGGGTATATGTACCACATTTTCTTTATACAGCCTATCATTGATGAGCATTTGGGTTGGTTCCATGTTTTTGCTCTTGTAAATAGTGCTGTAATACTCATACATGTGCATGTGCATGTGTCTTTAGAGTAGAGTGATTTATAAACCTTTGGGTATATACCCAGTAACGGGATTGCTGGGTCAAATGGTATTTCTGGTTCTAGATCCTTGAGGAGTTGCCACACTGTCTTCCACCATGGTCGAACTAATTTATATTCCCACCAACAGTGTAAAAGCTTTCTATTTCTCCACAGTCTTGCCAGCATCTATTGTTTCCTGAGTTTTTAATAATTGGCATTCTGATTGGCATGAGATGTGGACCTTATATTTAAATATCCTGAAAGATATGTCTTTAATGGCTTCATAATATTTATATCAAATTTGGGGAACATGTTTTATTTAATCCTCCCCTAACACTGTCTATTTAGGTTCTTTTGGAGGTTTCACTGTTGCGGGTTGTTCTGCAGTGGACAACTGTAAACGAATGCCTTTTAGTGCATCCGAGATCGCTGCCTGAGCATTATCCAGTGACCCATTTCCACCACAGGGTCACTACTCCCTGAGAGCTCCCTTGGGACCAGAAGCCTCCTCCCTGAGCCAGCCCATTTTCACTCTATGAGCCAGAAGACTGAGAACAGCCGGGTCCCAGCAGAGCCATGACTGCTTATCATAACATGCCAGAGGTCTCTAACTTCCCTGCGGGCCGACTTCCACCTCCTGACCTGTGCCCACATTGTACCTGGAAACTGCACTTTGCAAGTGTGGACGCTGGCTGTGGCGGTCCTGGAGGAATCACCTCCAGGGGACTGCAGCGGTCGGCTTCCTTTCCTCAGGAATGTGTTGCCTGCCAAGTGGCACGTAGATTCATGCGTCTCACGTGGTAAAAGGCGTTCTTACACATTCCCGTTGGCTCCATCTGTCTTAGGAGTGTCCTTTCAACACTCCAGTGACATTGGAAATTGTTCTGGCACTATAATTATTGGATCTGTTAAATTTTCTAGTTGGATATTTGGTACTATGGATTTCACTCTATTTAAATGAAATCTGAAAGCTTTTTTTATTTCTACCTATTTAACTTAAGAAAGAACAAAAAAGACAAGAAATGTAGCTGTACAAATTAAGATAATAAAATTAGCATTTCCATCCACATGAAGAGGTGGCGTTGTATAACCATCCTTTTGCTTTGATAATAAAAGTCTAATCATATTTTAGTTTTAAGAAATAGGACATTCATCTTATTAAAAATAAATATTTTATACATGTTTTCATAATCTCCTTCATAGCAGATTGCTGTTGGAATTGTGCGTATGCTTCTGTCTTTTTCCATTTGGGTCTGGTTACGGAGTTTGATGATTTCTTCATTGAAGTCGTTTCAGCCCACTGAGCATTAATACTTTGAATTTGTATCATTAATTTCATACCTGACTCAGAGCTATGTTTTTATTACATTAAAGAGTGCTGGAGTAGATTGTGTTCATTTAGAAATAAGTATTAGAAAAAAAAAAAACATCCAGCCAAGACTCTATTGAAGCTGTTTCTATTTTATCTATACCTGTTTATCTTTAAAACTGGTTGGCAAAGGTCTTTTCTACTGTTTTCTATAAGGAAAGCAAAGAGGACACCTGAGTCGCGGGTTGACCTGGGATGTCCTGGGATGACCTGGAATGTCCTGGTATGATCTGGGATGTCCTGGGATGTCCTGGGATGACCTGGAATATCCTGGGATGTGCTGGGTTGACCTGGGATGTCCTGGGATGACCTGGAATATCCTGGGATGTGCTGGGATGACCTGGGATGTCCTGGTATGATCTGGGATGTCCTGGGATGACCTGGGATGTCCTGATATGATCTGGGATGTCCTGGGATGTGCTGGGATGACCTGGATGTCCTGGGATGACCTGGATGTCCTGGCCCCTGTGGTTCAGATGCAGATCTTCACCAAACCAGTGCTGACTCCTCTGACTGCCCCTGCCCTTGGGGTCAGGGACAGGAGGATGCTCACTTGCAGGCCAACCCTCTCCAGGGGATCCCATGGCTGCCGCCTTGATGTGCACCTTCCCACTCTTCAGGTCCTGGGAGTGGCCCCACTGGTTTCGGAGCTCTTCTGTGCACAGCAGAGGTCAAAAGGAAAGACGTGTCTAGAGAAGAGGAGGCTGGGGGGCTCTGGCTGGACAGGGGCGTGGGAAGCTTTGTTGTTCTTTTGTGGGTTTTTTTTTTTATTTTTTAACATCACTTCTACTTAATTTAATGCTTGCAAGCAACCTAGTCCCTCAGGAACTTCTAATGTGAAGGCCTTCCACTAGTGTTGAATCAGCACCTTGTGTGGGCTGGACCCAGGGAGTGCAATCACCAAAGCCACTCTGCCTGGACCCGCACGAGAGAGAGAGGGAGGGGGGGAGAGAGAGAGAGAGAGAGAGAGAGAGAGGTACTTTATTTTGCAAAACAGTTCAAAACACTAAACTTCTGTCCCATTCTGCCATTGTACAAACTACAAATGCTTGCTCAGAAGCTGAGGGGCACCCTTGAGTACCATGTCTGGAAACTGAATAAAAATCGGTATAAAACAAATACTCAAATGGTTTCCATAGGAATACAGATAAGTGTGACCCATATCCTACTCTTCCACACGGCTGATCTGTGCCAACCCTACTCTTACAAAGACATCTCAAAACTAGCATAATTGAGTTAAGTGGTCCCCCCCAATCCCTTAATTCAAGCTAAACTTGCAGTCTAACAGCTATAGGAGTGATATCTACACGTTAACACCACACATGAACACGCTTCCGGGGGCTGTTGCATCCCACTCTCCCAAGCACGAGACACAGGCGGGGTGCTGATGTCCTGCTCCTCTGCCGCGGGGGAAGTCAAGCCTCAGGATTTGCTGCAGGAGCTGCTGTGTGGATCCTGACTTTACACAGGAGATGGTCAGCCTCTGGAAGCGCCTGGACCCTTTGTCCTTGAAATCTACCTGTGCAGGTGGTCCCTGCCTCAGCCCCCCAGGGCAACACAGGTCTTTCCTAAGTCATGGGGAGACAATCAGGTTGTCGTGTCCAAGCCCCCTGAAGTGGAACCCACAGTCTCCATTCGGTCTTCCCTCAGCTCCCCTCCCCTCTGCAGGGTCATCACTGCTGTGGACATGGCTCTCACACTCCTCCACTCTCTCTGGCTGCTCAGTGTCAGGCTGTCGGTAGGGAAACATCTAGGGATAGGGGGACAGTAAAGGCCTTACTGGTGGTGCTGCCATGGGAAGGGGCTGCAGGCAGCCTGTGTTCAACCAGGGCCCTGTGGTCCTGTGAAGGTTGCCTCGCTGACCACATGCCCACAGGCACATACACACATGCCTGGTTCCCCACGCCAGGAGTCCCGTAGCATCCATGCTCTCAGGCAGGATTTAAAATGCATTCCGGCTGCTCTCTTTCCCTGAAGTCTGCATGGTGGGCCTAGTGGTGCCCATGAGCTTCTTCTCCAGCAAGCTCCAGGCGCTCAAGCTGATGCCCACTCAGCCAAGCCCCTCACCGGGACACCACGTGATGCTTTCACGGAGAACATCTAGAATACAGGTGGAAAACTCAGCCCCCTGGGAGTCCTCGCTGGAGGGACCCCTGTCCATTGCCTCTGAGATCTGATGCAACGTCAGCTGTTTCCATTTGTGTTGCCTGTCTCAGCCACAGAGCCACCCAGAGAGCAGACTTTCTGTCCATCTCTGTACCGCGGAGTAGCCATGGGGCTCATGCAATTTCTTCTCTTTTCAGGAGGATCTTACCCACTCAGGGATTCATTCCTGAGACGGTGCTCATTTTCCCTGCTCCCATCTGTCTTTGGAGTCGGCCCCTTTCCCAGTGCCAACCTTTCACACAGGACTCAGTCACGCCATCATCCGAGATGCCCGACGCCCCCTCCTGAGGGTCTGAGTGCGTTTCAGACGGGGCAGATGTCAGTGCTGTCCCTCCTCCAGGCGGCCCTCATGCTGCAGAAGCCAGCTCCTTTTCCAAAGGAGACACGTGGCGGGCTGGGTCCTTCCCTGCTGTGAGAACACCGTTCCATCAGCCCTTTTCTTTTTACACTAGGAAAGAAATGAGTTTGCAGGATGAGCACAGCCCTGGTGGGTTTGACTCTTTCCTTCTGTGAACGAGCATCAGAAAAACGCTTTCCTCATTTGGACGACCCCAAGGGGAAGCAAAACCAGGCTGAGGACCTGCGCTCATGCTCGCCTCAGTTCTGCCACTTGAGCTTCTAGCAGGTGGGCAAGGTCAGAGAGACTCGAGTGTCACTGCTTGAAGGGCACATCACCCAAGGATGGTGAGGCCACCTGAGGGGCAGGGCGAGGACACAGGAGCAGTGGGCTCAGGGCAGGAGGGATGAGCACGGGTCTGGCCACAGAGATGGCTTCACCTGCCCCACATGAAGTCCTTTTGGTGTGCAGCCATTCACAGGCCGGGGCCTTGCCTGGACATCTGCAGCTCCACTGCTTGTAACAGGCAGGCCAGGTCTGCAGTGGGCTCGTTTTGCAGTAGGTCCTCATGGTAGCACTGGCCACATGGACCTTGGAGCCTGTCATTGATGCTTGTGGGCTCTGCCTTTAGGGTCTCCAGGCTGCACCAATCCATGGCTCTGCAACTGGTACGAAGCTGTTGGTGACATTCTTGGGCTCTGCCCTCAGACCCTCAGGTGGCACCACTGCACAGCCCTGCAACCAGTGGCAAAGTTATCCAAGTCTCATCTGAGCAACAGTGACCGGCGACCGCTGGTCCCGGCACCCGGGGCTGTGTGAGATCAAGTGAGAAAAGGGACGTCGAGGGCTCAGCTCAGCTCTTGTGAAAGTCACACTCTTTCCATAGGCTCTGCTCCACACTCCAGGGCGTCCTGGAGTCCGGCTGCTTCCTCGTGAGCTGCCCCAAGAGCCCTGACCTCAGTCAGCCCCTGCTGGGTCCCCTTTCTCTTCTGTGTGGCCGTGCCAGCCTCCCTGGCTGTCCGGTGCTGCCACACGGAGTCGACCGGCCGAACCCAGGTGTGAGCAGGAAGAGATTGAACCAGAAAGAGCAGCCTTCAGCCCAGGGAGGGGTGGGGGTGAGTGCAGTCACAGGTGACATTCTGGTCTTCCTGTGTCCTCATTTCAAATGTCTCTTCAGCTCCAGAAACGTTGTCAGGGTCAACAAACTATAACTGGCAACACACATATTTCTGCATGCTTAGGTGCACAGGCTCACGCACATTTCTGCACACACACACTCATTTCTGCACACCCTTACATATGCTCATGGGCACTGGCACTGTCACACACTCACGCACGCCTATCACACTTGTGTATCTTATACACTCACACACACTAATGCTTACACCCAAGCTCACACACACTTACACACACGTTCACACACATCCACACACAAGCACACACTTGCACACTCTCTCACAGGAGCACACACTTGCACACTTCCTTGTGGGAGCACACACTTTTCCAACTTCTCTCCACTGAGCTTTGCCAGGAGAAGCTGACATGTGCAGAGCTCCGTGTGTCACCCTGACGCAGTGACATTCTATTACAGCAGGGCGAGGGCGAGGTGGCCACTGGGAGCCCAGATTCCTTGCCCGGCCTCTAGCAGAGGTGACCATATCAAGCAGGAGGTCTACGAGGCCCCAGGTCCAGTGTACCACATGGCTTTGCGGCTGCTTCTCCTTTCACCCCAACCACAGAACTTTCATCTGATCTCTTTAATGCCAGTGATGATAAACTCTGCAAACACCATACCCGGCCACCCAGATGGCACACCTTCTTCTCCCCAGAAATCTGCCCACAAACAAGGAGCTGGATGGGATGTGCTTGCAGCAGGGCCAGGCTTGCTGCCGCCCACAGGTGGACATGTTGACAAGGACTACCCTTCCATAAATTACCACCACCAAGAACTAGGCAGGAAAAAGATGAAAACCTAAGCAAAGGGTCTTTCTCAGAAAAGAAAATGATGGCTAAGACCACAGGTTGCAAAGCTTATGGGAGATACAGGAGTGTAGATGTTGTACCTGTGAAATGACTGCTTGAAACTTTGTTAAGCAAATGTCAAATAGATGCATACAGGCAACAGAGGGAGCACTTGGGGGTGTTCTATTTACAAATCTTTAATTACATTTTCTGTTAAAATTGGTTCTCCAAATAATTAAAAATAGCAGCCGTTGCATTGGTGTTGCTCTCCCGTGTCCCCAGTGGCCTTGCTGTGGAGCGCCTGGCCGTCCTGCGTGCCAGTGTCAAGTTTGTTAATTAGGCTGAGCGTGACGCATGAGAACCTCACCCGGAACCAGCCCCCGGGTTGTGGGGCAAGGTCACTTCCACACTGGCGACTCTTCTTCTGAATGTCTCCAGCATAGTAGCTTGTTGGAGCAAGCGAGTGTACGTATTGTTTTACAAGTTGGTGGGGATATTGCTAATAATTTTCCCTTGCGTAGAAGCCTTTAATACCTGCACGTGGAAGTCTTCGATCTGCACAGCAGCAGGGCTCTTGCTACCCTAGATAAGCCTTGGTTGAGGATTTCCACAGGGTAGCTCTTCAACCAGTACTGAGACGTCTGTCCGTACAATGTGGTATTCACATGAGGCCCCAAGCTTGCTACAAATAGTGAATGCATCCCCTGTTTAAGAGGCAGAGTGGCTCTGCTTGGCTTGAAGCCTTCTGTCATGCTCACCTCTGTGTGCATCTGAGCAGAAACAGAGGTGCCAGCGATGCTAAGAGAGCCTTCTGTTGCCTCCAAGAGCATCCCACAGAGTACAGAATTCTGCAGAACCTTTCACCTCCCGAGTCCTGGAGAATAGACAGCTCCATCCCATGACAAGATTGCACATGAAAAAAAAGATCTCCAGGTTTTCTCATGGGGAATTCAAAGAAGGGTTGGTCTACAGCTTCCACAAAATCACCTTGACTCTGGAACAGGAGCATCAGACCTTGTTTCTGAACTGGGGTATATTGCTTGGAGGGCATCTGGGTGCACGATTCCCCAGGGCGCTTCACGTCTCAGTCCCCTTCTGGACAGGTCCCATAGGCGTGCTGCTGCCTGTGCAGCACTCGCTGCTGGTGTATTGCAGGTGGACACGGCCTGAGCCTCGGGGTCTTGGACCATGTCTCTATGCTCTCCGGACACTTGAGAGGGAGGCCTCTTGTTCCAAGTACATTTCATGCCTGGGAGAAGTCAGGGAGCATAACTGCCTGCCACAGGAAGACTCTCACAGGCACCTCTCCAAGGCCGGTACCAGCTCCTCAGCCCACCATGGGCTCCTCCTCCCCCAGGTGCCCCCTTACAGTCCCTCCTAAGCTGTAGCAGCCCTCCCCGACCCCCAACCAAGACATGACGATGTGTTCATCCACACTAGGCGAGGCAGAAGTTCTCTGGAGATGTTGGCATTTTATTGGCCACTGGGTTTTAACCAAGAAAACTGTGAGTCATATCTAGTGGGAAGGGGAGGCTGAGGCCAACCTCCTCCAGCAGCCTCCAGTCTTGGAATCCAGCTCTGAGACACAGCTTCTCCACCCAGAGAATCACTAGTTCATTGGGAGTCACAGCCATGGGCTACCTGCTTGAGGCTGGCAGTGTAAGAGGGCCGCAGGAACTGGCCGGGGCTGCGGGGAAAGGAGGCCACACAGCAGACACCTGTTGCTGTCATTCTATAGGAAAATGAGGGTGGAGGGCTGGGCTAGGCAGCAGAGGAGCTGGGAGGACCCTCCGTGGGTGAGGGCTGTGCAGGCACCAGCCAGGAGCAGGGGGAGAAGGAAGCACGTGTGGACCCAGCTTTGTCTGTAAGGTCAAGAAGGCACCAATAGCCCAGAACTCCAGGGGTGCCCGCAGAGAGACTGATTCGCCTGAGACCTCCAGGCTGAAAGGTGCCCTAGATGGATCTGGCCCCAGGCCTGTCTGACTCAGGTGTTCTCTGAAAATGGAACAGAGCCATGTATATCGCCAGTGGCCCACGGGCCCTGTTACACCCGCCCCCCTCACACCAAGGGCCGAAGAGAAATCCAGGAACAGACGCTGCTTCTTTCTCATCAAGGTTGTGCGAATGATGTCCTCGGCATATGAGCCGCCTTCTCTCTGCCTTCGCCTTGATTACGGGGCTCTGAGCATTGCTGAGACCCTGGGCCTCCCCTATTAAGCCTGTTGATGTCAATCCAGAGGACCCGGGACCCTAGGAGGACTTCAGGGGAGCTTGACCCAGACAGAAGCTCAGCGCCCCAGGTGTGCACTTCTGTTCCTGGGAGCCTCCGTCCCACCCCCTCCTCATGCCCATTGTCACACACATTCACACACGCATGCACACACACCCAGAGACACACTCATACACACATGGACACGCACAGAGACACAGACACACAGAGGCACATTCATGCACGCGTACATAGAGACACATACACACACATGCATGCAGATAGACAAAGACAAATACACACACCCACACACATGCACAGAGACACATACATGCAGATATACAGAGACACATATGCACACACTCACACACACACACAGAGACACATGCGCACACCCACACATGCACAGAGACACATACATGCAGATATACAGAGACACATATGCACACACTCACACACACACACAGAGACACATGCGCACACCCACACACACAGAGACACATGCACACACAGATATACAGACACCCACACACACCCACACACATGCACATAAAAGACAAATGCACAGACACCCAGAGACACACTCATACACACACATACACACACACGCACACACATGCACACTCACAGAGACACATACACACATTCACGCATACAGATATACAGAGACAAATACACACACATACACATACAAACACACACACACAGATGTACAGAGACAAGTACATACCCACACACATGCATGTACACATACACATACAGATATACAGAGACAAATACACACACATACACATACAAACACACACACACAGATGTACAGAGACAAGTACATACCCACACACATGCATGTACACATACACATACAGATATACAGAGACAAATACACACAGATGCACATACAGACACACACACACAGATATACATGTCCACATATACAGCGACACACACACATCCACATGGTACACATCCACACACGCATGCACACGTATGGACACACAGCCGCCAGGGCTCTGACCTCTGGGTGTGGGGCAAGTGACTTAAATTCCGTGGGCTTCTGTTTCTTCACACGTCAGGAAGCCTTTGGACAAGATTGTCTCTAAGGGGTACTGAGTTCTAAGATTTAGATTCAATTTCCCAGCTTGATAAGGGAGCCATTATAGGAATCACGACAGGGAACAGTTTCATGTTGATTAACCTCCCCGCCACCAACTCTTAATAGATGCTGACTCCACACACACATACACACACGCACACACAGAGATGCATGTACGCGTGCATACACACACATGCGGGCAGAGGCAGCTGCCCCCACACCTCGCTGTGCCTGAAGGCAGACAGCCCCCGCAGCCGGGAGCCGTCACCCCAAGGGGCTGCAGCCAGCCTATCTCAGGAAGAGGTTTTTCCTGAATACCTGCTGTCTCTGGTGTGAACACTAAAACACAAAGACACCCCTGCACGTGCCCACCCAGGCCTCACACCCTCCACATGCACACATGCACACGCAGGTGTACACACACATATGCACGCACATGTACTTCAGCATTTGGTTCAGAGTCTCTGTTACATAAAACTCATTTGTCACCGCTCTTGAAATTACTTACCACCACACGTAAATAAAGGTATAAATTGAAGAACTTTACTTAAGAGAGCTCACTTAAAATTTATTTTTACAGAAATGGGTGTTATGTTTTTCAGAAATCAACACACTTCTCTGAGATCAAGGACTTTTTACAGACAAGTTTTTGGCCTGAAATTTCTTCAGAACTTCGTGCATAGAGACGTGAGTGCCACCTATAGAATGAAATTAGAGGCGTGTGTTTCCTCAGAGAGAGAATCGAGTAAAAGAAAAGTGAAAGAGAGAGAGGAGGAAGAGGAAGAGTAGGGGAAGAAGGTTAAAAGGGAAGCAGGCATTTCAATTCCTTTTAAGGCAATTTTTGCCTGTATCATGACTTTTTTCAGAAGGCTTTGAATTTTATTTTATTTCTTAGTTGATACTACAAATTTAATTAAATTCAGTATATCAAAGATTTGAATAATCTTTAAAGAAAACGAGGGGTATAAATAAGTACAATTTAATACAATTGTAAACACTAGAGAAAATAATTATAAAGATAAGATTTTTTCAAAGAGGAGAAGGCCTTGCTTTAAATAATTGTCTTTGTGTCTGAGTTTCAGCAAAAATGAAATTACATAAATAGAGTTTTGATAGTTTCAAATCTTCCTTACCCCCAGAATACAGTAAAACCAACAGAGAATTGCACCCAATTTGTTTTCTTTGATCTTCTTGGCTGCCTTTCAGTTAGAGCCGTGAAGACAGAAAGTGTTTTCCTACTGACCATGTCACAAAAATGGTCCCTCTCCTGTTTCCACGCCTCCCCTCCTGGTCTGGAGTTTCCTTTTCATGTTGAAAAGTGTTTTAATTGCAGCAACGGAGGGAATACGGAGCCCTTTATCTAAAGCCTTTCCGCTAGTTATATATCTTTAAGTTGCAAATGTATCTGGCTTGTAATTTAAATCATAATTGTACTTTCTATGGAAGATACTAGGATGAAAAGCAGAGGGCACCCTACGACATACAAACGCCACTGCGCACATACTCCACACACACACACACACACACACACACACACACACACAAAAGGAGAGAAAAAAGAAAAGAAAAAAGGATGAGCGGGATAAAAACAGCTTGTGTCACTCCCAAAAAAATCCATTTGTGATCACAAATGAAACATTTCCAATCTCATAATGGGTAGATGGCTTCGTTTTATTACCAGCCATGCAAAGCAAGACCTCATCAAAAGGAGAGCTGCACGGAGGTCCCAGTTTTCCATTAAAATAATTTCAAAAAGCTTTTTTTCTCCCATTGAAAGAACCCATTTTGCAAGATGATTTAGCTCAAAATCTGCTGGGAGTAACCCTTGACATAAAGTCATATTGTGTTGGAGTTTAGTCCTAAATTCATACATCAATTATTTACTGTCAACGCCGATTGTATAAGTGTAGAAAATTATGAGGAATGATATTTTCTCTCAGGCAGAAAAAATGTGATACAGCAGATACACCCCACCTAATGTGCTGCCCCGCTGTCCAGAGCTCAGAATTATTTATGCATTGGAAAACAGTGTGCTGGGGCCGAAGGGAAAAGACAGAAGGGAGAGAGAGCGACAGACACATTATTTTAAACCTTTCATAACACCCATAAATATTTCATAACAAATAAATAAAGAATGTCGGGCTTGTGTGGAGACAGCTGTAGCCGCACGCTTCAGCGCTCGCGGAGCTCTGGGGACCCCGCACTTACCCTCCGTTAAGCCCCTATTTCTTTTTAATCATCCACTTAGTGCATTGTGGGTAGAGGCTCTCCAGGTGAGCGGAGTGTGGAAGGTTACGCACGTGGAGGCTGCTTTTCATCTGACTTCAGGGTTTTTCCTTTACTTTTTTTTTTTTTTTAAAGAAAAATAGGAAAATGGGATCTTCCTCCTGTGTCCAGAGGTCTTATCAGAGGCCCTGTCCTGGGGCTTCCATCCTGACCCGTATCGCCTCTCCAATGTCCCCCCAACATGAGAACTAATGATTGTCCGGCTCAGAGAACCCACCTGTGAGATTCACACCATTTAAACTCTACCACGTAAGACTTTCTTCACGGACCACTCTCTCACTTCAGGAGGCACTGTGTGCTTCCTAAGGTGTCTTCCAACTTTATTCGTTTTTAAATGCATGGGAAACCTTCATGGTAAAAACAAACCAACAAAAAAGGCCAGACAAACATGAAGCCTCAGCAGAGCGCAGTTTGCTTGTGCCTAAGGGATGGCGCGAGAGGTGCGTGTGTGAGTGTGCACCTGCGCATGTGTGCTTCTGTGTACTGTTGTGGCAGGGACACACAGACCCACAGTTTGTGGGGAAGAGGGTTGTTTAGCATGAGGCAGAGCAGCAGTTTTCAAACATAGAAGAAACTGAGTGTGCCATGGGCTTTAGCTTCCTGGGTTTTCAGGGGGTCTCAGGGGATGGGTGTGCCCGCAGGGACACGTCCCTCTGGGCAGGAGGATGCTGCATAGTTTCTTTATCATCATGGAGCCTGAGGGACCCTCCCACTCAAGCAATTTCTTCTCATCCACTCTCTGCGATAGTGGTTTGTTTGGCAGGTAATACTGAAATTCCCCTTACGGGTGAGAGTCACTGGCTGGTTGAGGAGCTCGCCTGTGGCCACCTAGCACCTGCCTACCACTAAAGCCAGGCTCAGAGGGAATTCTGAGGGCTTCTCCTCCTAGAACGAAGATGCATGCTGTGGCCCCCAGATCCAGGCAAAAACTAAATATAGCAGCGAATCAGAAGACCAGCCAGGCACCCTGCCACCAGCCTGTGTGTGGACTGCAGGACTCCAGGCTGCTGGCCCAGCCTCAGTTCCAGGGGCCTCTGGTAAAACCCTGTTCCACGAAGTCTGAGACCAAAATGTCCCTTTCCAGACACTGGTGCAGCCAAGGCCTGCCAGTGAGCTCACCTAATCAGGGCCTGAGCCCAGGGCTGACTCCGACACGGCAGGGGAGGCTGGGGTCTATGTTTCTGGTGCAGGCCTGGATCACTGGCCTCTCCCTCACCCCAGCAGCTGATATCCCTTTTCCCAAGTGTTGCAAGGTGGTGGCTCCGCAGGGGCCTTCCACCAGGCTCTCTAGGGCTCCTCTAGAATCCCCTGCAGGTCTGGGATGAATTCCTGACCCCAGGGAAGGGCATTTGGAGGTGGGGCCTTGGAGAGGTGATTGTGTCATGAGGGTGGGGTCCAGAGAGCTCCTTCACCCTCTCTCCACTGCCCAAAAACACAGGAGGAAGCAGCTCTCCACCAGCCAGTAGGAGCCCTGGCCACAGCCATGGCTGCACCTTCCTCCTGGACTTCTCAGCCTGCGGCTCCATGGGAGGGGATATTGCTGCGTAAGCCCCCGCCTGTGCATATTTGTCCTAGCAGCCTGAGCTCCCCACCTTCCACTTCGTAGCAGTCAGCAGCTCCCCTAGGCAAGCTCTGTGGTGGCATCCCAGGACTCATTTCTGAAGACCACGCTCAGACCTGTGTCCTCCGGACAGCCCAGTGATGTGGCAAGGCCCTAACTCTGTTCTGTGTCCCTCTTGCTTTCTGTTCCCAGTGACTGAGTCCTTGCTTTTCAGATTCTCATAGATCTCGTCATTCTGTCCAGGGCGTCTGTCTCCAGCTTCTGTTCTGAGGGTTGGCTCACCGATCTTTGGAAAACAAATCTCTATTTTCTGAACTTAGGAAGAAAGGTACATTGCAAGAACTCTTACGGAGTCATCATTTAAAGATTTAATAAACCTCTCATTATTTTTTAAATATTTCAAGATATAACAAAGATCTCAAATAACCTGTTAAATATTTACTTCATTAATACTTAAGTGCACATTTATTTTTCACTAATTATTGCACATGTTGCTGAGGTCTATCTACTGTACGCTCATCCACAGTAATTTCAGGTTTTGAAGGAAGCATGGCATAGGCATCTAAACTTCATTCCTCAGCCCCAGGAGGATGTGCTGGGCTTTGCTGTGGGTTTAAGACCCCAACTGTCACTGGGACTAATGTCTGCTCTCCCCACCTGCCCCAGACACCCCAAGAAAGAGCCACATCCATGCATAGGGACACATCTGGCCCATCATAGAAGATCCCAGTGACTGCCTGCTAAAGTGGCCTGAGAAAGGGCATTTGCACAATGTCATCCTGAGACAGATAAAAGTGGGAGGCTTAGCAGGTGTCCGGGTGATCGGAGGTGGCAGCTGGAAGGGGAAAGGAGGCAGCACGGGAGGAGGGGAAAGGCTCAGGGCAGACTCCTGTCCAGGTGCCAGTCACCTCGGGGGATGGGGCTGCAGGGAGTACTTCACACAGTGTTTGGCTCCATCCTGGTGCTAGTTCCATCTGTGACCAACTTCATGAAGCCCCGTGCCTGATTATCACCTCCACTTTCTCTGCATCATCCCTAGTGTAAGTTTTACCCAACAGTGGCAGCTGCTTTTTGATAGGCAACATTTTCCTAAATGTCAATTTCAAATACAGTTTACCAGACAGTTAAGGGTTTTGGTTTTGTTTTGTTTTGTTTTGTTTTTGCTAGTGTTTGTTGATTGCCATTTTTTTCAGATAAGAAAACTTTATTTTCAGAATAGTAATTCAGATAACGTCAAATCTTGGAAACTTGGCTGGTCGTTTACTTGGGATGCTTCAGTTACTTCCATGTATATCCTGAAGGGTTTGTTAAATATTTAAGAAAAAGGAATCCTATTGTACTTAAATGTGCCACATGCATTGATACCCTGCAACTCTCTTTCAGGTGTGTCTGTGGAAAGAACCACGGAGCCCAGGAAGCCTCCAGTGGTGTGGAGATGATGCAGCAGCTGTGCAGGCTGGCACCATAATTTTCTGACAGTATGAACCCTTGTGTGTAGAGCTCAAGGAGCTCATGTGGGGGCTAGGGGGAGGTGTGAAATTCTAAGGCCTCAAGTTCTGACAATCGCTTACTTTAGGACAAGCTGGATATGTCCAGTGATGGTTCCCCCAGGGTTCAGATAATGTATTGTTTATGAGAATGTGCTGGTGAGATGGGAGCCCTGTTCAGATGAGCTGGCCCAAATGCTCCAGGGAGGACTAGACCAGGTCATGGCCACAGTGAGGCTCTTCATTGCTGCCCAACGGGGCACTAGTGGAGACTGGAAACCAGAGAGGACGGGGCTCCAGAAACCTCTGGGAAAGGCCCCAGCCTCGGGCGGCAGCTGCTTCCTGGCCAGATCCTGAGCTATCATTGCCATTCCACGAGCCTGAGGGACTCGCCACCTCCCACTGTCAGCATCTGGCTCAGCTGCCAGCCTGCAGCACCTTGCTAGTGGGTTACTTCTATTCAGCACACCCATGAGACTAGCTTCCCCAGGCCCACGGTCTCACTGGCTTCCCTCTCTTGGGGAAGCGATTGGAGTCACCTGGGCTGCATCTGCAGCAATTAGAGTCACAGGGCTGGGTCTGCAGGGATTAGAGTTACAGGGCTGGATCTGCAGTGATTAGAGTAAGAGGACTGGATCTACAGTGCCTGGAGTCACAGGGCTGGATCCACAGTGATTGGAGTCATGTGGGCTGGATCTGGAACGATTAGAGTCACATGGGCTGGATCTCTAGCAATTAGAATCATAGGGCTGATCCACAGTGATTGGAGTCACAGGACTGGATCTGCAGGGACTGGAGTCACAGGACTGAATCTGCTGTGATTGGAGTCATGTGGGCTGGATCTGTAGTGATTAGAGTCACAGGGCTGGATCTGCAGGAATTAGAGTCACGTGGGCTGAATCTGCAGTGATTAGAGTCACGTGGACTGGATCTGCAGTGATTGGAGTCA
>NW_012116910.1:248881-269915 GCF_000951035.1 Colobus angolensis palliatus
GGACTGGATCTGCAGTGACTGGAGTCACGTGGACTGGATCTGCAGTGATTAGAGTCACAGGGCTGGATCCACAGTGATTAGAGTCACAGGGCTGGATCTGCAGCGATTAGAGTAACGTCGACTGCATTTGCAGTGATTGGAGTCACGTGGGCTGGAGCCAGTGGCGTAGGCATATGAGCTATGCTTCCTGCCCACTCCTTGAACCTCGTTGCCATGTTTTCCTGTGAACTGTGGTAAACAAGTATTTTGAGACGAAGGCTACCTGGGTTTGCTCCGGAGTGAGACCCCTTCTCATCGGCTCAGGGCTAAGGTCCACAGAACTGCCTGTTCTCAAACAGGTGAGGAAAGCTCATTCAGGTCTTAAAGTCTCAGTCAGGGGAGCTTCAAAGATGTCTCTTCCACCATGACTCTCCACGTGTATTCTCAGTGGTTATCAGGAGCAATTGTAGAGGGACGGGAATTACTGGGGTTTCTTGTCCATTTTGAGGTGCAGATGTTGCCTTGGTTACTTCTGGAGATGCCTCCACGCTTGAGCACAGAAAGTTATATAGATAGGCTCAGGAAGCATTCACATAAGGAAGCTCCAGTTTCTCATTTATAAAACAGATTGTTTTGATGCTAATAGTTCTTGACCCCCTCTATAGGCTCGACATAATGCTAGGCCAGGTGTACATCAGTGAGCAGGACATGGACACCTTAGAACTTTCCATCCTGTAGATTATTAAGTGACATAAAACACATAGAAATGTCCATTAAGTGCACAGATAATATCCAGATATGAGCCTTTATTGCATTGACCAGCCACAATGGTTCATGTCCAAGAAAGTCACTATTTGATGAACTTGTCTCCATTGCTGTTGAATGAATGCTCCTCTTCTGTCCTCCTCTGATGAACCCCATGATCCCAGCATGTGTTCCCTCCAGGGAGCTAAGAAGTACGGGTGATGAAAAAGCAGAGGCTGAGCATCCTGGGGCTTTCATTGGGAGGTAGATGTGGGGACTTCAAGGAAGCACATGGGAAATTTGGTAATTTAGAGGAGCTGCAAGACACAGACTCTTGAGAAGGAATTCTTAGGGAAGCCCAAAGCCAAGAAAATAAGGACTAGAGAAGAATACGAGGTCCCTGGCACCTATAGCTGGAAAAATCTTTAGGTAAAGATGAACTTGTAGCCATATTCACGTAAATACTCATACCAGAGGCCTATTTTCCTCAGAAAATGACAACCTATATCAAAAGGCAAAAACCAAAACAAAATAAAAATAGAAAAACTTAGTCTAAAAAGACAAAGCAAGCATCAGAATCAGACTCAGCCATGGCCCTGATGAGGGAATGAGAAGACAGGAATGTAAATAATTGTGAATACTATGTCAGGAGCTGTAGTGGGAAAGGCAGAAAGCATGAGAAAACAAACAGGGACTGTAAGTAGAATGATGGAAATTCTGAGTCTGAAGAATTTGCTACAAATGCTACCAAAAAAGAACACTACGATAGAAACAAAGAATGTTAACCAGTGAGCATCACTGATCCGACACAGCTGACGAGAGAATCAGTGAACTTGAAGACAGGTCAGTAGCAATGTCCTAAATTAAAATGCAAAGAGAAAAAAGAAGTAAACACACACACACACACACACACACACGAGAGAGAGAGAGAACATTTTTTATTGGGAATAAGAAAATTTCAAAAGGTATATATATATATATATATATATAATACCAAAGGAGGAAAATGTTAATGTTAATGACAGACTCAAAACCACACATACGAGACGCTCAGACAACACAAAGCAGAACAAATATAAGATGAAGAAGGGGGCAGAAGAAGAAAGAGGAGGAGAAGGGAGAAAAAGAAAAACTATACACAAGCATATTATTTTCAAACTGTAAAATTCAAAGAGGAAGAGAAAATTTTGAAAAAGCCAGAGAGAAGAAGAAGAATAAGAATTACAGCTGACATCTTATCAGAAATCATACAAGCAAGATATGAGTGGAGTGAAATATTTAAATTGTTAAGAGGAAAAAAACCCAAAAATTCTATAACCAATTAAATTCATCTTTAAAAATGAAGAAAAAATAGATTTTCTCGGACCTCCCCCAAAAAATAATTCTTAAGAGAATGTATCACCTGCAGATCTGCCATTAAAGAAACAATTAAAGCAGTTCTTCAAGAAGGAATGTGATATAAATCAGAAACGTGAATCTCCATAAAAGAAGAGAGTCAGGGAAGGAATAAATGAAGGTAAAATGTATTGGGTGATTGTAGCATGTGAGTAAATGAAATGACAGCAATATCACAAGGAATGGGAGGGAATAATCAAGAATTCTCTGCTAGAAGGCACATGCACTCCACATGTAGTGGAATAGTGTTCTTTGTAGGTGGACTTAGATTAGTTAGAATGTATATTGTAAATTCTATGGAAGCCACTATACTTTAAAGAAGTGTAATTGACATGGTAAGAGAGAGGATAAAATTGATTCTTATAAAATGGTCAGTTTAAATCAAAAGAGTCAGAAAGAGAAGTCTTCAAATTAAAAAAAAAAAAGTTACAAATATGGCTAATATTAACCTAACTAGATCAATAATCACTGTAAATGTGAATGGTCTAAATATATCAATTAAAAAAACAAGATTATCAGAGTATATTAAGTGGATTAAGAAAACAAGACTCAAGTATATGTGTTGTCTACAAAAATCTACTTTAAATACAAAGATACAGGTATTTACCATTAAGGTAAAAATATGGAGAAAGATTCATCATTGTATTAGTCAGGGTTCTCTAGAGGAACAGAACTGATAGGATATACATATATCCTTTATATATGTATTGCATCCTTTATTATATATATCCTTTATTATATATAATATATTATATCATGGTTTTTATATATGATATAATATATTATACATAATATATATGATATATTATAAATATTATATATAAAGGATATATATAAAAGATAAATATATATAAGGATATATATATATCCTATCAGTTCTGTTCCTCTAGAGAACGCTAATACAATTATATTATTTTATTTATATATATATAAAGGATACATCTATATAAAGGATACATAGATGTGTGTGTGTGTGTGTGTGTGTGTGTGTATATTATATATATATATATATGGGAGTTTATTAAGTAGTATTAACTCACATGATCACAAGGTCTCACAATAGGCCATCTGCAAGCTGAGGAGTGAGGAAGCCAGTCTGAGTCCCAAAGCTGAAGAACTTATAGTCTGATGTTTGAGGACAGGAAGCACCTGGCATGGGAGAAAGATGCAGGCTGAGAGGCTAAGCCAATCTAGTCTCTTCATGTTTTTCTGCCTGCTTTATATTCTAGCCACACTAGCAACTGATTAGATGGTGCCTACCCAGATTAAGGGTGGGTCTGCATTTCCCAGCCCACTGACTCAAATGTTAATCTCCTTTGGCAACACCCTCACAGACACACCCAGGATCAATATTTTGTATCCTTCAATCCAATCAAGTTGACACTCAGTATTAACCATAAGAACTCCAACCTTTGTTAACTTGAACCCATACACATCTACAGAGATCATACATAATCTTCAAATAAAGGCAATAATAAGGTCCTAATTATACCTAACATAATACAGCTATCCTTTGTACAACCAGAAATGCACCAATCTCCAACCCAAACGCTATTACAAAAAGTTAACAATACTTAAATGCTGATATGAAGTCAATAAATTTTATGTCACATGATAAAGGAAAAAGGAAATAAAATAAATATATTTTGAATGCAAATGTATACGTGCACAAACATGTTTTTAACAAAAGACAGAGGAAATATGCATGATAATTACAGTCCTTTCTGCAACTGATCATGTGGTCATAGCTGGTATGAGTACCTTCTTCTATTACCCATTCTGTATTCCCTTTGCCTTCACCAAGCACCTCAGCAGGTTTTTGTTTGTTTGTTTTTTTGTTTGCTTGTTTGTTTGTTTGTTTCTGGGTGTAGTCACCCAAACCTTCATTCCTGAAGGGTCTGGGCCATTTTTGTTCCTGCCCAGATTGGGCTGTGGTAGTTTCCCATTGACCTTGATCATAGGGTATGGTAATACTACAAGACACCCTAATAGATCTCCTGTATTCCATGCACACTCTTCCTTACCTCCATTGTGGAGTAGTAGACTGATTTCATCTTGATAGTCCAGGTCAGTCACCCCAGCCAACACTGTAACTCCCTTCTTAGCCTGTTGACGTGAATGTAGGAGGAGCTCAAAGTATCCAGGTGGCAATCTTAACTTCCAGTTCAATCGAATTGTTGTTGTGTCTCCTGGTGGCAGCATTCTTCCCTCTGGAACTAAGACCTGTGGGCCAGCAGAATGTAATGTCGTGGGAACAGATGGCAAAAATTTTGCTAGTGGATCACTAGGTGATGGTGGGCGGTGCCACTTCCATTTCCACCTCTTGATTCCTCAACCTGTGAATCCTGTCTATGAGATAAACAGTACCATATCTTGGATGCTGATTCCGAGCTTACATGGCCTTTTAGAGGACTTTGCCCCAGTCCTGAAAACTATTGTCACCTAGTTGACAATGTAATTATGACTTCAAAAGGCCATTCCACCATTGTATTAATCCAAGTGCTTCAGGATGATGGAGAACATGGTAAGACCAGTGAATTCCATGAGCCTGAGCCCACTGCTGCATTTCTTTAGCGGTAAAGTGAGCGCCCTAGTCAGAGACAATGCTGTGTGAAATAACATCATGGTGGATAAGGCATTCTGTGAGTCCACAGATGGTAGTCTTGGCAGAAGCATTGCATGCAGGATAGGCAAAGGCATATCTAGAGTAAATGTCTATTCCACAGAGGACAAACTTCTGCCCTTTCCATGATAGAAGAGGTCCAATATAATCAACCTGGCACAAGGTAGCTGGCTAATCACCCCGAGGAATAGTGTCATATTGAGGGCTCAACATTGATCTCTCCATCAGCCTTAGTGAGTGGAAGAAGAACAATGTCAGCCTAAAGCAAGAAGAAGAAAATAAACATAGAAACCAGAGCAGAAATTCATAAAATGGAAAACAGGAAAATAACAGAGAAAATCATGGAAAACATAAACTGATTCTTTTAAAAGATCAGCAAAATGGATAAACCACTAGCCAGTATAAGCAAGAAAAAAAGAGAGAAAAGACAAATCACCATGAGCAGAAATAAGAAGGGGGTTATTAGCACTAATTTCTGGACATTAAAAGTATAATCAAGGCCGGGTGCGGTGGCTCAAGCCTGTAATCCCAGCACTTTGGGAGGCCAAGACGGGCGGATCACGAAGTCAGGAGATCGAGACCATCCTGGCTAACCCGGTGAAACCCCGACTCTACTAAAAACACAAAAATTAGCCGGGCGTGGTGGCGTGCGCCTGTAATCCCAGCACTTTGGGAGGCCAAGACGGGCGGATCACGAAGTCAGGAGATCGAGACCATCCTGGCTAACCCGGTGAAACCCCGACTCTACTAAAAATACAAAAAACTAGCCGGGCGAGGTGGCGGGCGCCTGTAGTCCCAGCTACTCAGGAGGCTGAGGCAGGAGAATGGCGGAAACCCGGGAGGCGGAGCTTGCAGTGAGCTGAGATCCGGCCACTGCACTCCAGCCTGGGCGACAGAGCGAGACTCTGTCTCAAAAAAAGAAAAAAGAAAAAAAAAGTATAATAAAAAATACTATGAATAACTCAATGCCCTAAAATTTGGTAATTTAGATGGAGCTGACTTTTCTTGAAAGGAAAAAACTACCACTGATTCACACAAAGAGAAACAGATAACCTTATAATTCTATACTTATTAAAGTAAATGCATCAATAATTGATATGGTTTGGCTGTGTCCCCACTCAACTCTCATCTTGAGTTATAGCTCCCATAAATCCCACGTGTTGTGGGAGGGAACTGGTGGGAGATAACTGAATCACGGGAACAGTTGCCCCCATACTGTTCTCATGGTAGTGGATAAGTCTCATGAGATCTGATGGTTATGTAGGGGGAACCCCTTTCACTTGGTTCTCATTTCTCTTTGCCTTCCGCTGTATAAGACCTGCCTTTGCTCTTCTCTCACCTTCCACCGTGATGTGAGGCCTCCCCAGCCATGTGGAACTGTAAGCCCATTAAACTTCTTTTTCTTTATAAATTACCTAGTCTCAGGTATGTCCTTCTCAGCAGCATAAGAACGGACTAATACAATAGTTAACAAGCTTCCAAAAGTTCTGAGAGGCAATTGATTTCACCAGTACCTTCTTCCAAATATTTAAGGAAGAAATGACACCCGTTCTCTACAATTTATTCCAAAATATAGAAGCAGAAAGGACCACTTTCTACCGCATTCTATGAAGCCAGGATGATCCTTATACTAAAATTTGATAGATATTTCAAGAAAGAAAAACTATAACCCAACATCTCTTATGAATATAGATGGAAAAGTCCTAAATGAAGCGTTAGCCAATTAAATCCAACAGTACATACAAAGAACTGAACATCAAACCCCAACAGTGTTTATTCTGGGTATGCACATCTGGTTCAACATTTGAAAAATCAATCAATAGGATAAATAAGAGAAATCATATATGACAACAATTGGTGAATAAAAAGCAGTTGAAAAAATCCAAAACAAATTCATAATAAAACTCTCACCAAATTATGACTAGAGAAAAACTTCCACCATGTGATTAAATATAAACAAATCTACAAAAATCCTACAGGTAACATCATACTTAAAAGACCACAACTGTTTTTCTTCTAAGATCAAGAAAAAGGCAAGGATGCCCTCTCTCACCATGCCTATTAAATATTGCACTGGAAGCCCTAGCTAGTATAATAAGACAAGAAAATTGAATAAAAATTATGTAGATTGGAAAAAAAGAAATAAACAGAACTGGCTCTATTTGAAGATGATGTGATTGTTTATTTAGAAAATCCTCCTAAATCAACCAACAAACTCACGAAATAAATCAGTGAGTTTAGCAAGGTTGTAGAATGCAGAGTTAATAAACAAAAATCAAATGCTGTCTTACATTTCAGCAACAAACAAGCAACATTTGAAGTTTAAAGTAATACTATTTAAATAGCACCAAACATAAAAGGAACACTGAGGTGTAAGTCTATCGAAACAGGTACAGAACCTATGTCTAAAAATCTTAAAAAACTGACCAAAAGGTCAAGTAAGATCTAAATAAATGGAGGGATATTCTGTGTCCATGAACTGGAAAACTCAATAATGTTAAGACATCATTTAAAAAATTGACTTGATCTACACATTCTACAAATTCTCAATCAAAATCCCAGCAAGTCATTTTGTAGATAGTGCCAAACTGATTCTGAATTTATATGGAAAGGCGAAAGACCTAAAGTAGGCAAAATAATACCAAAGAAGAACAGAGTTAGAGGACTTACACTTCCCAATTTCAAGAGCTGGATAGAGCTACAGTAATCAAGACAACAAGGTATTGGCAAAAGAGTAGGCACATAGGTCAATGGAATACAGCAGAGTCCATAAATAAACACAAATATAGTCAATTGATCAGTATTGGTCAATGCAATAGAGCAGAGTCCATAAATAAACACAAAATCAGTCCATTGATCTTTAACAAAGGAGCAAAAGCAGCTCAGTAGAAAGTGGTTGTCTTTTTTATCAAAGGAGTTGGGAAAATTCGACATCTATATGCAAAAAAAAAAAAGGACGTTGACACAGACCCTAAACCTTTAAAAAAAGATTAACCCAAGCTGGATCACAGTCCTAAGTGTAAAATACAAATCTACAAGACTTCCTGAAGGAAATACAAGATATTGAGTTTGGTGCTATGTTTTAAAATATAACACTAATAGCTGAATTCATGAAAGAAAAAAATATTGCAGTTTAGGAAAATTAAATTGTTGTGCTCTATGAAAGATGCTGTCAACAGAATAAAAAGCCACAATCTTGGAGAAAATATTCGCAAAACACATGTCAGACAAGGAATTTGTATCCAAAGTATATAAAGCACTTCATATTCATCAATAAGAAATAATTCAACACTATTTTTTAAAAATCAGGAGAAGATCTGAACAGATAACTCACCAAAGAGGATATATAATTGGAGCGTAAGCATATAGAAAGATGCTCGATCTCATCTGTCACCAGAGAGTTGCAAATTTAAAAAAAGTGGAGTAGCATCACACACCTACTAGAATGGTTACAGTGAAAAAGAAAAAAAATTATAATACCAAATGCTGACAAGGATGTGGAACAACAGGAAATGGCAATGCAAACGGCAATGCAAAATGATGTAGCCATTTGAAAAACAGTTTGATAGTTTCCTACGTAGTCTTACCAAATGATTCAGCAGCTGCAAAATACACTCTGGTCTATGTATACAATGGAATACTTTTCAGCAATAAAACAACAAGAACTATCAAACCATGAAAAGACATGAATGAAACTTAAATGCATATCATCGAGTGAAAGAGGTCAGTCTGAAAGAGCTGCCTGTTGGCCGGGCGCGGTGGCTCAAGCCTGTAATCCCAGCACTTTGGGAGGCCGAGACGGGCGGATCACGAGGTCAGGAGATCGAGACCATCCTGGCTAACACGGTGAAACCTCGTCTCTACTAAAAAAATACAAAAAAAAAAAAAACTAGCTGGGTGAGGTGGCGGCGCCTGTAGTCCCAGCTACTCGGGAGGCTGAGGCAGGAGAATGGCGGGAACCCGGGAGGCAGAGCTTGCAGTGAGCTGAGATCCGGCCACTGCACTCCAGCCTGGGTGACAGAGCGAGACTCCGTCTCAAAAAAAAAAAAAAAAAGAAAGAGCTGCCTGTTACGTGATTCCAGCTACATGACATTCTGGAAAAGGCAAAACTGTAGAAGCAGCAAAAAGATCAATGTTTGCCAGGGTTTGGGGTGGAGTGTAGAGTGATGATGCTGAGTACATGAAGCATGGGAGATTTTTAGGACAATAAAACTAGCCTCTATGATACTATAATGATGAATACAAAAAAAAAAAATTAAGCTTTTGGTAAAGCCCATATAACTTTACAGAGCAGAGTAAACTTTAGTTCATCCAAAGTTTTTTAAATTTGGTGGAATGAGGTTTTACTTTTCATCTAGAAGTTTCTCTTTAAAAAAGTCATTATCTCAGTCTAATTGTGAGGAAAACATAAATATATAAATTGAGGGACATTCTACAAATACCTGGCCAATAATTTTCAAAATTCTTAAGGTCATGAAACAACAGTCAAAAAAAAAAAAAATTCTGTGACATGTCTTCACAACCAAGAAAAACCCAAGTTGAGTATAGCCAAGTCAACTGCCTGCTAAACAAAAGAAAAATAATCAGTACTCTGTGGGGGCACATAATAGAATTCAGAGTCAACAAATGGAGAAACAGGAACATGGGACAATAACAGATACTGACCCAGTATGACCCAGAAGTCGGCAGAGGCAAGGATTTAAAGACATGTTCTAACAATTGTCATGAACTTGGCAGAGGCAAAGACATATTGTAACAATGGTCAGCAGCACAAATGAAGATATACTCCCAAATGAAAAAAAATGTAGGAAAATCTTAGAACAGAAATAGGAATGGAAATTCTAGAACTAAAAAATACTTGAAGTTTAAAGAATCAGTTGATGATTTTAATAGAGGATTCAATGCAGCACAAAAATCAGTGAACTTGAAGATAAATCAATACAAATGATCAATCTGAAGAACAGAGAGAAAAAAATTGAAAACATCAACTTTAGATTGAAGACAATCATTGAGCATGAAGAAAGGTTCATGTACAGAAAAACACACATAGGTTTGTTGCAGGCAGACTTCTGAAAACTCCAGTTAGGGAGAAAACCTTGAAAGCATACGTGGTACATTACATATGGAGGAATAGTAGTCTGAAAGGCCACACCAACAAAGGAACAACACATTTAAAGTGCTCAACAAAAGCAAAAACAAACACTGTCAACCCAGAATTCTACATTCAGAGACAGCATGTTTCAGGGATGAAGGCAAAATACAGTCCCAAATAAAACACACCAGGAATTTGTTGCCATCAAACTGTACTACACACAGTGCTAAAGAAGCACTTTAGATTAAGAAAAAATAATACCAGAAGGAGACTCATTTTCTCCAGCAGGGAATGAAAAGCACCAGAAATAGTAAATATGTGGGTAATTACAAGACTATTTTTTCTCTCAATTTATTTCAAATACACACCTTTCTAAATAAAAAAATTATAATAGGGTCATGGATTTCATAATGTATGTAGATATAATTTATATAAAAATTATACTGTAAAGATAAGTGGGCAAGGTGGGTGAACTATATGGTTGTAGAACTTCTGTATTTCACTTGAAGTGGTGCAATATGAACTCTAAGAAAACTGCAAAGCATCTTCTCAGATGTATAAAATGCACATTGTAACCCCCACAGTTCATTAAAATAATAATGCAAAGAGGTGTAGTTAGAATGCAAGCAAAAATGAAATACCAAAAATATTTACTTTACCATAACACAGAGGAGATTAAAACAAAACAGTGAATCTAAGTAGAATGTATTAAATAACAGTAAAATAGTAAACCCAAATCCATCTGTGTGAATTGTATTAAATGTGAGTGGATGAACATTACAGCGTAAAGGCTGTGTGCATGAGACATCCCTTCTGCATGAGGCAAATAGGAAAACTGAAGCCCAGTCATTGGATGTCTTTAAATACCCGGTTGTCCAAAGTCATGTGGATCAACTGCTCATTGTTCTACTGGTTTTTCAAGTTGTATCCAGAAAGTTTACATTGGGTAGATTTTACCCCCTCCTTCAGCAGGGAGAGGCTCTGGAGATCCAGGAGCTGAGAACAGAAGCAGAGAATGGAGGCCGGTGGTGCCCAGTGCACTCCTCCAGGGCAGGAGCCTGGAGCGGTGCAGGTGGGAGGAGCTGTGCCTGAAAAGAAGATGCCCTCACTGGTGTGAGGAAGCCTTGGGGGACTTGGGCTTCTCCTTGAGCAAGTTTTATTTTTTATTTTTTTTAAACTTTGATGAGCATAGGAATCACTGAGAATACCTAATCCTAGAAAATCCACTGAATCCCATAGGTCTGGGGTGGAATTCCCAACTCGACAACAATAGCAGGCACCCAAGTGCAGATGCAAAGACATGAGCTGGAAACATTAGACCGTAGGGGTCAGGGCGCCTCGAATGTGGACGGTGCCGGGTGCATCAGAGCCCTGAGTGCTGGCTGCAAGCTGGATCCTCACTCACTCACCCCACCAACCCCAAGCTCTACAGCATCACTGAGCACCGCCTACCACATGTGCGCGGCCAGAGCCAGGCCAAGAGCCCTTCACCAGAGACGCTGCCCTCACAAGGGCACGCTTCCCTGGGTCAATCTACTCCTTTACTTCAGTAATTGAAATAACTTGTAGGAGCCCAGATTTAATGGTGCCCCGTGATTAATCTCACCGTAGGCTTCTGCAAGGTGGAGTCTAGGCTGGGGAGCGCAGAAAGTCAACCTCTATTTGCTATTTTTCAGCCATAAAATGCCTCTTACAAAACAAAGGCAGGTGAAGCCGGGGCATGAGGCACTGTTGGCGGGTCCCCGGGGAGCCGGGGCAGGGCCGGATGCTGCCTCACTTCAGTGCTCGCTCCATTTCATAAATTGATTCTCAAACGGCAATTCATTAAGTCACTTAAATTGTGCACGTGTACCTGCAATTTAAGCAATGCTAAAGTAATCTTCTGTCAATAATCAAATGTATTTTATTATGTTTTCCCTTCTGGCAAAGAGGTAAATAATCCTAAAACAGCCTATTTTAGTCGCTTACAGAAAATGGACACAGCCTTTTCTAGGATACGGGCCATGGTCATGTGTAGACAATACTTTTGATACTGCCAGCTCACAACTGTCCCTAGAAAAGCCAAAGTCATTTACATTCTATCAAATTCAAGGGATAAAGTGAGAGAAAGTACACATAAAATTGGAAATATGGACACAGGCCTGAAAGTTGTCCAATGACATTGCTAAACAATACTATTTGCTAAAAGCCAGTCAAACCAACCCTGAAGTCAGATATTCTTTCTTTTTTTTTAGATAGAGTCTCACTCTGTCACCCAGGCTGGAGTGCAGTGGCATGATCTCAACTCACTGGAACCTCCGCCTCCCAGGTTCAAGCGTTTCTTCTGCCTCCACCTCCTGAGTAGCTGAGATTAGAGGCGTGCACCATCACGCACAGCTAATTTTTGTATTTTTAGTAGAGATGGGGTCTCGCCATGTTGGTCAGGCTGGTCTCAAACTCCTGACCTCGTGATCTGCCTGCCTTGGCCTCCCAAAGTGCTAGGATTACAGATGTGAGCCGCCGCACCCGGCCTGAAGTCAGATATTCTGAACTTGATGTAAGCCGTGAAGAAAGTCGCTCTCATGAGTGAGGTCTGGGCTTGCAGTTCTCTCCCTGGGGCCCTGCTGTGGGGAGGAGCCCATGGATGGGGTGACGAGGTGCGGGGCGGGCTCTGTGGTCCTGCAATTGCTCTGGGTCTCCTAGCGAACCTCTGTTCCTGGGCTGTGGCTTCTCAATTTCTTTGGGTTCCCCATCGGGCGGGACAGCACAGCTAGCATGGGCTGGAGGTGGGCATTTTTCTCCCCATCGGTGGGCGATGCTCTGGTAAGTTTCCCTTGCAGAGAGGCCTTGTCAAGAAGAACCAGGGCTCTGATTATTTCTAAATAGTTCGTTTCTCCTCTCCCAGCAGAAGCAGGAGGGGATTCTTCTCTGATCTTAATTGTGAGGACCCAGCCAAGCCCCTTGAGGTAAAAACCACAAAAGTGTGTGAGGTTTGCCTAAGAGAGGACCCTGGAAGGTTTACGCCTCAGATTCGTCCACATTGAGCCTGCAGCAACTGGTCCAGGATGGTTCCAGTTTCTGGCCTCGCACTGGGACGCTGGCTCCTGTGGAGGGTCCTGCACTAACCTGTCTATGGCTCCGACTGGGGCAGCCCTGGGCCTCGACTTCTCTGAGGGATCTAAGAACCATTGTCAATTTTCGGTTCGCTCAGCTTTTTCCCCAAAGAAAGAGCTGGGGATGGGAGTGAGGACTCCCAAGATCTCTCCTGCCAGACCGGAAGCCACAGCCTGAATTTCACCACCTTTAAGAAAATGAATCCAGCCTCCAGGTCTTTGTAATGAAGACACAATTCCTGCTCAGGGGTGTGGCCGAAATCCCGTCCCACTCAGGGGATTGCGTGCAGGGAGGTGCAGGCCCTCTTCTTATTACAGGAGACTGAGAGAGCACGTGCCTTGGTTACTGCCTCCGAGGTGTGGTGGCTTCTGACAGGCGGGTCTGCCCTGAAGCTGTATCTGGAGGAGGTGAGGCTTGGGTCCTGGACCCTTGGGCACTAATCTCTTGGGTTGCATCTTACACTGAGTGCTCAGGGTTTTGGGGACCTGACCAGCACATGTGCCCTAAAGCTGACCAGGTTTCTGTCTTGATCTTATCTGTGCCTCACCTTCCTTCTCTAGCCATCTGCGCTAGCTTATGCCTCTGCAGCAAATTCTCTTCTTCCTGCGTTCAGATTTGGGTCCAGTACTTGTAAGCCAGCCCTTAATTGGCATCTACTCTTTACTTTTTTAAATTTCAGCTTTTATTTAGACTCAGGGGTATGTGTGCAGGTTTGACACGTGAGGTACATCCCACGGACCTCTTTCTATCCTCTGTCTTCAACAAGTGTCACATGAATCGTGATTGGACACAGCTGTGAGACGGAGGCAGTTAATTCCTTGAGCATCTATGAATGTCCAACACTGGCGTTGATTCCTGCGGGCTCTGAGCAGCTCACCTTCCGGGATGGCTCCATCTCCTGAGATGTGAGGGATCGTTCCCCAGGGCAGAGCCAAGGACGGCGTCTTCCCAGGGCTGCCAGCATCTTAGAGAGCCCACGGGGGGAAGAGCAGAGCGGGTCACGTGGGGCCAATGGCTTTTGACATCTGTGATGAGGGTGGATAGCAGACACAGGAAATGATTCTGATTGTTTTAATTATCGTTCATCTGAAATCATTCCACCACAGACAACTTGTTCGCCTGCTCCAGACAAAACTAAAACCTGACTTGTCTTCCACATGGCAATAAAGGACAAAGGTTACATCAGGCAATTCTGCTTTCACTTTAGGGCAGTGGCATCCCCCAGAATATACTCACTCCTGGCCCCTGACACCAGCACAGCCTCCCACTCACTCCCACATGTCCCTGGACACAGCTGGCTCCTTACCCTGTGGCGTGCACACCATATGCGCGTTAAACATCTCACTGTACTTCGTTCTACTAAGCAACGATTAAGAAAACAACAGCAGCATGTGCATACTAAGCAGAAAAATAGTTAAACTGCTCCTGCTAGCTAATTGTTTCCTTGAATTCCTTACAAGTCCATGTTTTTGCCTGGCTTTTAACTTGTGCTTGACTTCTGGGGACTCTTGTACCTTTAAACATCAGCATTAACTAGAGGTATTTTAAATCACTAAGAGAAAGAAAACCTCATTAAGAACCAGAACCACAACTTTAACCTCTCCTAGGTTTCTGGGACAGGGATCCCCTGCCCTCCCTGTTTGTTTTTCTCTTACAAATTTATTTACATTTTGTATAGATGCTGGATATTAGATCTTTATCAGATACATAGTTTGAAAGCATTTTCTCCCATTCTGTAGATTGTCTGTTTATTCTGTTGATTATTTTGCTGTGCAGAAATTCTTTAGTTTAATTAGATTCTACTTGTCAATTTCTACATTTGTTGTGACTGCTTTGATGTCTTTGTCATGAAATCTTTGTTTCTACGTCCAGGATAATATTGCCTAGGTTGTCTTCCAGGGTTTTTGCAGTTTTGGGTTATATATTTAAGTCTTTAATCCATCTTGAGTTGCTTTTTGTGTGTGGTATAAGGAAGCAGTGCAACTTCAGTCTTTTGCTATGGATATTCCGTTATCCCAGAACCATTTATTGAATAGGGAGCCTTTTCTCCATTGGTTGTTTTCGTCAGCTTTGTCAAAGATCACACACAGATGGTTGTAGATGTGTGCCTTATTTTTAGGCTTGCTATTCTGTGCTATTGGTCTATATTCCTGTTTTTACACCAATACCATGCTGTCTTGGTTACTGTAGCCTTGTAGTATAGTTTAAAGTCAGGTAACATGGTGCCTCCAACATTGCTCCTTTTGTCTAGGATTGCCTTGAATATTCAGGCTCTTTTTTGGTTCCACATGAATTTTAAAAGAGTTTTTTTCTAGTTCTGTGAAGAATGTTGTTGATAGTTTGATAGGAATAGCATCAAATCTGTGAATTGCTTTGGGAAGTATGGACATTTTAATGATATAGATTCTTCCTATTCATGAGCATGGAATGTTTTTTCATTTGTTTGGCATCTCTGATTTCTTTGAACAGTGTTTTGTAGTTCTCATCATAGATATCTTTCACCTCTCTGGTTAGGTGTATTCCTTCCTATTTCATTCTTTCTGTGACAATTGGAAATGGGATTGCCTTTCTGATTTGGCTCTCAGTTTGGGTGTTGTTGATGTCTAGAAATGCTGATGATTATTGTACATTGATTTTGTATCCCGTAATTTTGCTAAAGTTATTTATCAGCTGAAGGAGCTTTGGACCCAACACTTTGGGGTTTTTAGATGTAAAATCATGTCATCTGTAAACAGGGATAGTTTGACTTCCTCTCTTCCTATTTTCATGTCTTCATTTCTTTCTCTTGCCAGATTGCTCTAGGTAGGACTGGCAACACTATGCTGAATAGAAGTGGTGAGAGAGGGCATCCTTGTCTCATGCCAGTTTTCAAGGGGAATGCTTCCAGCTTTTGCCCAGTCCATATAAATTTGACTGTGGGTTTGTCACATATGGCTCTTATTAATTAAGGTGTGTTCCTTCAATAACTAGTTTAGTGAGAGTTTTTAACATGAAGGGGTGTTGAATTTTATCAAAAGACTTTTCTGTGTCTATCGAGATAACCATGTGTTTTTTGTCTTTAGTTCTGTTTATATGATGAATTGCATTTATTGATTTGCATAAGTTGAGCCAACCTTGCAATCCTAATTTCAGACAAAATAGACTGCCAGTGAACAAATATCAAAACAGACGAAGAAGGGAATTACACAATAGTAAAGTGTTCAATTCAATAAGAAGACTTAACTATCCTAAATATATATGCACCCAACACAGGAGCATGAAGAGCCATAAAGCAAGTTCTTAGAGACTCACAAAGAGACTTAGAGTCCCACACAGTAATAGTTGGAGGCTTACACATTCCACTGACAAGACAGATCACTGAGGCAGAAAATTAACAGACATATTCAGGACGTGAACTCAACATTGGACTAAATGCATCTGATAGATCTTCACAGAACTCTCCACCCCAAAACAACAGAACATACATTCTTCTCATTGCCACATGGTACATACTCTAAAATCAACCACATAATTGGACATTAAACAATCCTCAACAAATGTTAAAAAACCAAAATCATACCAAACATACTTTTGGACCATAGCACAATAAAAATGGAAGTCAAGACTATGAAAATTGCTAAAATTCATGCAACTACATGGAAATTAAACAACATGCTTCTGAATGACTTTGGGGTAAATAATAAAATTAAGGTAGACATCAAGAAGTTATTTGAAAATAGCACAAAGATACAACATATCACAGTCTCTGGGACACCACTACAGCAGTATTAAGAGGGAAATTCATAGCACTAAATGCCTACATTAAAAAGTTAGAAAGATCTCAAATTAACAAATAACCTAACTTCAAAACTGCAAGAATTAGAGAAGCAAGAAGAAATCAACCCCAAAGCTAGCAGAATATGGGAAATAACAAAAATCAGAGCTGAAATGAAGGAAATTGAGACATGAAAAACCATTTGAAAGATCAATGAATCCAGGAACTGTTGTTTTTTTTTTTTTTTTGTAAAAAATAATAAAATAGACCAGTAGCTAGACTAATAAAGAAGAAAAGAGAGAAGATCCAAATAAACACAATTAGAAATGACAAAGGGACTATTACTACTGACCCCATAGAAATAAAAACAACCATCAGAAACTACTACGAACATTTCTAAGCACACAAACTAGAAAACCTAGAAGAGCTGGATACATTCCTGAACCCATACATCCTCCCAAAATTAAGCTAGGAAGAAATCGATTGCCTTAACAGACCAATAACATGCACCAAAATTAAATCAGTAATAAATAGTGTACCAATCAAAAAAATCCCAGGACTTGAGGGACTTACAGCTGAACCTACCAGATGTACAAAGAAAAGCTGGTACCATTCCTATAGCAACTATTCCAAAAATTGAGGAGGAAAGACTCCTCCCCAACTCCTTCTATGAGGCCAGCATCATCTTGATACCAAAACCTGGCAGAGACAAAACAAAAAGAAAATTTCAGACCAATATCCTTGATGAATATCAATTAAGAAAATCCTCAAAAAAATACTTGAAATCTGAATCCAGCAGCACATCAAAAAACTAATCTTCCATGATCAAGTAGGCCTCATCCCTGGGATGCAATGTTGGTTCACATTTTCTTTATCCATTCATCCATGGAATCCATGGACATTTAAGTTTGTTGCTTATCTTTGCTATTGTGAATAGTGCTGTCATAAACATGCAAGTGTAGGTATCCGTTTCATATACTGATTTCTTTTCCTTTGGCTAGATACCCAGTAGTGGTGTTGCTAGATTGTATGGTAGTTCTATTTTTCATTTTTTGAGAAATTTCAATACTGTATTCCACAGTGGCTGTACTAAGTTACATTTTCACCAACAGTGTATAAGAGTTCCTTTTCTCCACATCCTACCAGCATCTATTATTTTTGGTCTTTTTCATAATACCCATTCTAACTGGGGTATAATGATATCTCATTGTGGTTTTGATTTGCGTTTCTCTGATGATTAGTGATGTTGAGCAGTTTTTCATACATATGCTGGCCATTTGTATGTCTTCTTCTAAGATTGTCTATTCATGTACTTTGTCCACTTTTTAATGGTATTATTTGATTCTTTTATTGTTGAGTTGTTTGAGCTCATTGTGTATTCTGGACTTCAGTGCCTTTTTGGATGAATACTTTCCAAGTATTTTCTTTCATTTCACAGGTGTCTCTTCACACTCTTGACTGTTTTCTTTGCTGTTTAGAAGCTTTTTAGTTTAATGTAGTCCTATTTGTCTATTTTTGTTTAAGTTGTCTGTGTTTTTGAGTTCTTAACCATAAAATGTTCGCTTGGGTCAATGTCCGAAGTATTTCCATCAATCTTCTAGTAGTTTTACAGTGTTGAGTCTTATATTTAAATTTTTCATCCATCTTGAGTTAATGTGGTAAGAGATGGGGTCTAGAATCATTCTTTAGCATATGGACTCCAGCATCATTTGTTGAAGAAGGTGTTTTCTAATGTATGTTTTTGGCTCCTTTGTCAAAAATCAGTTGGCTGTAAATATGTGAATTTATATCTCAGTCCTTCATTCTGTTCCATTGGTCTATGTTTCTATTTTTATATTAATACCATGTCATTTTGGGTACTATCACCTTGTAATATATTTTGAAGTTAGGTGATGTGACTCCTTCAACTTTGTTCTTTTTGCTCAGAACCTCAATTCTTAAACACAGATGATCCTAGACTGGTAGTGACTGAAGGCCACTGGCAGAAGCAAATGGATGCAAAGGCATAAGAATGATACAATGGACTTTGGAGATTTGTGGGGAAGAGTGAGAGGGCGTGAGGGATAAAAGAGAACAAATATGATGCAGTATATACTGCTTGGGTGATGGATGCACCAGGCTCTCACAAATCTCCACTAAATAACTTACTCCTGTAACCAAATACCACCTGTACCCCAATAACTTATGGAAAAATAAAATTTTAAAAATAAATAAAATCTCACTACCCTTATAGTCTAGAGAACATTACTAATTTCAAAGGTCTAAATTAAATAAGATAGTGTTTGGCTAGGGCTTAGCATACACATGCTAAATTAATGGACATTTCAGCAAGGGCAGAAGAGGACTCTGGGTGGGTTTACAATATCCCTGTAACCTCCTTGACACTCACTGTAATCAAAAGAAAACAAGTTTCTGATTCCTAACTTAAAATAAAGGTGACAAATCTAGATAGTATAAAGTGATTTAAAAAAAAAAATGAAGCAAATGGAAACATTTTCTGGAAGAATGCACCTTCATTCTAGGCCTCAAATAATTATTTAAGTTCCTGATGAGCACACAGTCAAAAGCAATTGTTCACACAAAGGAATCAAGGATCTATGATAAAAACAAACAAGCAAGCAAACAACATCTAACAAAAGAAACGTACAAATAGGATGTGAAAGATTCCAGATAATAAAATTATTCAGCACAGAATTTTATTTACTTATTTATTTTTGAGACTGAGTCTCACTCTCTCACCCCATGTGGGGTACAGTGGTGCAATTGTAGCTCACCGCAGCCTCCAACTCCTGGGATCAAGTGATCCTCCAATGTCAAAAATACATTTACAGCAAACTGGGAATATATTTCAAACCGAAAATAAGCTAATGAAGACTTTGGAGTAGGTTCTGATTGGAACTTGGCAGCATCTTTGTTCTGAATGCTTCTCCTTTTTAGAAACAACACCGGCCGGGCGCGGTGGCTCAAGCCTGTAATCCCAGCACTTTGGGAGGCCGAGACGGGTGGATCACGAGGTCAGGAGATCGAGACCATCCTGGCTAACACGGTGAAACCCCGTCTCTACTAAAAAAATACAAAAAACTAGCCGGGCGAGGTGGCGGGCGCCTGTAGTCCCAGCCACTTGGGAGGCTGAGGCAGGAGAATGGCGTAAACCCGGGAGGCGGAGCTTGCAGTGAGCTGAGATCCGGCCACTGCACTCCAGCCCGGGCGACAGACCGAGACTCCGTCTCAAAAAAAAAAAAAAAAAGAAACAACACCAACAAAAAAGCAAAACATTAGGAAGAAATGCTCACAAATTACACATCCAGTGGGCCTTGGGAAGAGAGGAGGAGAAGCTGCATACTCCACGACGCAGGTACAGGCTTCCAGAGGCAGAGGACAGCAAGTCTTGGCAGTAGAAGGGTTGTCACGGGACAGAACAGGGAGCACCCAGAAGGGTGCGTGTGTTGTGGATTGGGGAGCAGGTGATGGATCTTAGAAACCTTCACAAAAGGAAGACCCACCCCTGAGCACAAGACAGTAACCAGGGCAGGGGTTTCTGTAGGAAGTGGAGAAAGAAGCTTGGGAAGCCTCCGAGGAGGTGAGAGGTAACACATTCCGGGAAATGAGAGCAAAATGCAACTTTGGATGAGGAGACCTAGAAGCCCAGATAGCAATAAAAACTTCTCTGGATCAGGGGAAGCCACAGACTGGCCCATATTTTAATGTGGTAGCCACAAAGAAGAGCTACTTGACACTGGAAACTTGGAAAGCTTTCCTCGTCTATATTCACAGAATATTTGTTGCCTCCTCCAGAAAAAAAACAAATTAAACCAAAAACTTCTGAGTGTCCAAAAGGAAAAAAAAAAACCCTATAACCACTATAAACAAATTCAAACAACTAGTTGAGAAAGCAATATTTGAAATGCTTGTCAAAGACAAGGACCAATATTACTTACCCATGAAGTCATAAAGATATGAGGGGGAGCAGATTGAAAACCCAATAGAAACACAGGATTCTCTAGCAGAACCAATTCCTGACTTCTCAGAAAGGACCACGGCAATAATATTCCTTCAGAGATTTACATGTTGATGACAGACCATAAGTAACTAACAGAACCTCTCTCTGGCTTCATTGGTTCATATTTTCTTAAACATCACAAGTTACTCCATTTACTTCTGGCATAATGTGTTGTTGAAACAAATGATGATTTTCATTTTCTCTCCTTATAAATCACTTGTTATTTTTGCCTGGACCTCAAAAAATGCCTCCCTCCCTCCCTTTTCTCCCTCCCTCCCTTCCTTTCCTCCACCCTCCCTCCCTTTTTTCCTCCTTCCCTTCCCTCCCTCCCTCCTTCCCTTTTTTCCTTCTTCC
>NW_012116910.1:270520-290806 GCF_000951035.1 Colobus angolensis palliatus
AGGTATCGTTTTTAGTATTTCTTCCATTTCTTTTTGTTTTGATTTTTCTTTCCAGGGATGCCAATTATTAATATGTCAAAATTTCATTGCTTTACTTCAGTATTTGTCCTTTTCAAATCTTTTCGTCTCCTCATTTTTTTATTTGTAATTTTTTTCTTCTTTTTTGTTTGCTCATTTAAATTTTTATTTCATTATTTGTTTTGATGGTTTTCTTCCAATTACTTCGCGGGTTCTTTTACCTCATTTTTGTGTCTTCCTGATTCTGATATTTGTTATTGGTGGTTTGTTTTCCTATTCTGTGCCTCTTTTTTTTAGCTTATTTAGAATGAGCCACTGGAGGGTTGATCTGTGTGCTCTTCTGTTATTGCAGGGATGTTCTTCTGTCCTTTTCTCGCTAAAGCTTTGTGTGGGGCTTGACCTGGGTGCTCTTTCGTTGCTGGTTTCCATGGGAGTTCAGTTTCCTGAACCTGAGGAGTTGGTATGGCTCCAGGTATTTTTTCTGTCCTCATGGAATTCTTCCTGGGGTTCCGTTTTTCACTGTGTGAAAACAGTTGCTGCTTCCTGAGATTCTCGGCTCTGCCTGGCTCCCTTTTCTCTGGACTCCCTTCCTCCACCTCCAGCGTCTTTGTCCTGCCCCCTCTGTCCAGTCGAATCAAAGCAGCTTCTCCTCCACGTGAGGTCCTGCCTGGGAGGGAGCCCTCAGGGCTGACCTGGCCAGCACTCCAGCCAGCCCTCTATCTGAGGGGACCAAGCTCTCCCCTGCACCTGCTGCCTCGCTCTGGGTGGCTGTAGGGATTTCCAGGAAACACCCCTTGGACCTCAGGCAGTCTCCTCTCTCCAGGCTCAGTGGATTCAGAGCTGCTCCCCTGCACTTTCTTCCACACAGAGGTGGGTACCCAGCAGGGCTGGCCGTCATTGCTGGTGTCATCATCCCTGGGGACTTTGGGTTAGGGATATCTTGTCCCATCTTCCCAGAACTGTTATTCTCTTTTTCTTTCCAGTAAATTCTGTGTGGGCAGGGGGGAGGGGAGGATATGGAAAGTACTTTAATCCCTCTCTGAACTTCTCTTTCAAAAATGATTGGTACCTTAATGTGATGGTTAATACTGAGTGTCAACTTGATTGGATTGAAGGATAAAAAGTATTGATCCTGGGTGTGTCTGTGAGGGTGCTGTCAAAGGAGATAAACATTTGAGTCAGTGGGCTGGGAGAGGCAGATCCACCCTTAATGTGGTGGGCACCATCTAATCAGCTTCCAGCAAATATAAAGCTGGCAGAAAACTGTGAAAGGGCAAGATGGGCCTAGCCTCCCAGGCTACATCTTTCTCCCAGGCGGGATGCTTCCTGCCCTCGAACATTGGACTCCAGGTTCTTCAGTTTTGTGGCTCAAAGTGGCTCTCCTTGCTCCTCAGCCTGCAGATGGTCTACTGTGGGACATTATGATAGTGTAAGTTAATACTTAATAAAATTCCATATAATATGCATCATATATATTATATACTTAATATATAATTTTTATATAATTTATATATAATGCTTAATAAACTCCCCTATATATAGTTTGTATATAACATATAGTTTATAAATATATAAACTAGATAAACTCCCATATATAGATATACATATAGATATAGACATAAACATATCCTACTAGCTCTGTCCCTCTAGAGAACCCTGACCAACACACCTCACAACAGAGCACGTGGCTCCTTACTCATGGCACAGATTAGAAGAAGTCTCATGCTAGAACATTCAGACGTTAAATCAGAGACATGGGAACAAGAACAACGTTCCATTTCAAGCCACTTCTTCTTTTATACATGAACACGCGTCTTTTTGCAGGGATACGTTTCCTCAATGAGAATAGATTTCAACAGTTTGCTGAGCTCACAAGCGTACTTCCAGGCCATTCTTCCACTCCGGCAACAAAGTCCACTGGCAGAGTACACACTTTTTGTTCAAGCCCTGGAGGAAACTCGGCTCCCTTACTGTGCACCTGCGGGGCCTGCTTTCAGCCTCTGAGCTGCTTCCCATGCGTTCAAACCCTTCCGGCAGCGTCAGCAAATCTCAGACTCAATGAGTCTCACTGGTACTGGCTGTTCTCTTATTCTGCTTTTCTTCCAGAGATATTGACACCCTGGTTTTCCATCCATTTTAAAGTTTGCTTTTTATATGGAATGACTACCAGTGACATTTAATTTAGAAAAATTAGAAAATCCAGAAAAATATAAAGAAAGGAATAAAAATAAACCATGATTAAAGGATTCTAAGGTTTACATTGTATTTTATTTCTCTTTTTTTTTCTCAGTTAACAATTACAGTAATTTTAGCAACTCACATAAATTTTAGGCAATGCCCTATCTGGAGTCAACGAGTCAAGTGGGTAACTATGTGAGATGATGTGAGATGATGACATGTCCATTTGCTTCAGGATGGTAACCATTTTACTACCTTTACATGTCTTAAAATATTAGGTTGTATGCCTTAGATACACACAGTAAAATTTATTTGAAAACAAAACAAAACCCATGACGCTTGGGCCAAATTCAACCCATGTCTGTTTTTGTACAGCCCCTAAGCTAAGAGTGGTCTTTACATTCTTCAATATATTTTAGAAGTCAAAAATAGAATATTTTATGACATGTGAGAATTGTTGAAACAGACATTTCGGTGTCCATAAATAATTTGGGGGTATCATTTCTTTGTCCATAAATAATTCTGGGGCCACATTCGCCTCATCTGTTTAATTGCTGCCCATGGCTGCTTTCTCACTCCTATGAGGGCTGGGCTGAGGGTTGTGACGGAGACCACGTGGCCCACAGAGGCTCTGATATTGGCCACCTGGGTTGTGACAAAGGTTCCCACAGCTCTGTGCAGGAGTTCCTGTTTTAATCCCCATTTTGCATGAAGAGAGGGAGATTTGCAGGTAGGCCCCTGGGTCAGACTGGGAAGTCAGACCCTGCAGGCGGATGCAGGGGCACCTCTTGCAGGGCTCCCTGCTGGCCTCTGACCTCTGCTCCTTTCCGGGACATTTGCTGTGCATCGCGTTTTTTTATTTTTTATTTTTTATTTTGAGATTGAGTTTCGCTCTTATTGCCCAGGCTGGAGTGCAATGGCATGACCTCAGCTCACCACAACCTCCACCTCCCAAGTTCAAGCATCCTCTCGCCTCAGCCTCCCAAGTAGCTGAGATTACAGGCACCCACCACCACGCCTGGCTAATTTCTGTATGTTTAGTAGAGACAGGTTTCTCCATGTTGGTCAGGCTAGTCTTGAACTCCCGACCTCAGGTGATCCACCTGCCTCGGCCTCCCAAAGTGTTGGGATTACAGGCGTGAGCCACCTTGCCTGGCCCACATTTCTCTACTTAATGCATATTAAAGGTTATACTGCTTGAGTTTCATCCCATCAAGTATTATTATCACCATTGTTCCATATTCAAAAATAGTTTATGATTGTGAAAAGGACATTGTATTTTGAGGCCATAATTAAGGTAATCACAGAATGTTACTGTATGTCAGATGTGAAGTAATTTTTAATTTTTGACTATTCAGACGTTAAATCAGAGACAAATGAACAAGGGCAATGTTCCATTTCAAACCGCTTCTTCTTTTATACATGAACAAGCATCCCTTAGCAAGGATACATTTCCTTGACCAGTACAGATTTCAACAGTTTGCTGAGATCACAAGTGCACTTCCAGGCTGTTCCTCCACTCCTGTGACAAGGTCCACTTGCAAAGTAAACACTTTTTGTTCAAGCCCTGGAGGAAACTCGGCTCCCTCGCTGTGCACCTGCAGGGTCTGCTTTCAGTCTCTGAGCTATTTTCCATTCGTTCAGACCCTTCCGGCAGCGTCAGCAAATCTCAGACTCAGTGAGTCTCACCGGTACTGGCTGTTCTCTTATTCTGCTTTTCATCCAGAGATACTGACACCCTTGTTTTACATCCATTTTAAAGTTTACTTTTTAAATCACTGAATCATTACCTGGGACATACTTAATTTAAACAGCACTAAATAAGGTTCTACCTGCGTCTGTCCCTGCCTGCATATTTCCTGGTGCTCTACTCCTAGAACCAGAGCCAGCGCATGAGCCACTTTCCGCATCTTCCAGGCTCCTGATCTCCAGGTCTCCACATCCCCCAGACAGGTGTGCATAGTGCTCACACCCCGGGCAGTGCACGCGGCGTGCTGTGCACCCAGCCCAGGCGAGAACTGGCTCTGATGTGCAACAATTTCATTTTTTTTTTTAGGAGCAAGTTCTAGTATCCCATTTAAGTTGCAATTTGTTTCATTGCTAAGGAGATGGAAAAGATATTTTGGCATATTGCTCTTCTTTCGTTAGTTGCCTATTAATTTTTTTGGTCATTTTTTATTGCTTTTGTGAGTTTTTAAATGTATATATCAGAACTACTTCTTTTAAACATATGAATCTTTCATCTGTCACACTTGCTAAAATGGCATCTTTGTATTGGTGGCATTGGCCTGTTAACTTTAAGTTGTTTTACGGATGTAGATAATGTAAAATCTAGGGTTGTCAAGTCTTCATGTCCCCCACCTCAGTGGGCATAGCATGGTCTGACTCACTCAGACACTGCTTCATTGCCACCTTGCAGTCCCTCCTTCTTGTTATTATAGTTCTGTCACTCAAGCTTTGTTCTCCCTTCTCCTTCCTCAGCTTCCCTTCTAATCCCTCCCCACAAGGGTTGTGCCTTGAGCCCAGTGGGAGCACACCCACCATGGCGGGAGCCTTCTCCTCCAGGCAGGGACAGATAAACACTGCCCAAATAGAGGGCTCGGAAATGCAGGGTTGTGTGACGTGGACAGTGGAGGACTAAACCGTTCTCTCCAATTCACCTTGAGTGGTCGCAGTGTGTCTATTAGAAGCATTGGTCTGGAAACATGAATCCACAGCTGCATGAAGAATTCAGATGGAGGAAGAAGGCCCAGCATCTTCTGAGGGCTTTCCTGCATCCAGGCATCTGCATTCATTATGAGCTAAAGCAAAATAAACCAAGACCAAAACACCAGGCTCTTCCACTGGGGCCGGTATCTCTAGGCTGCAGGGCCCAGAGCCCCTACTCTAGATTTTAAATTATCTAGCAGTAGAGGGGTTCTAGGGCCCCTGGCGTGGAGATCCCAGGCCCCAAGGAAGTGAGTAGCTCTGTACCCCTCCTCCAAAGACTCACCCCTCAGAAGGGGCTCATTTAGAAGGAAGGATGGCCCCACACTATGAGTGTTTCCATGAGCAGGCAGGTAACGTAGGCTAAAAACTGAGTTTTAAACAAACAAACAAACAAAATCCCATTGATAGGGTTACACAACACAAATTATCACGCTCAGGCTACAGGCATGGACAAAGCCAACCTTTGGAATTATTCAGGTGCTGATCTTAAAGACAGCATGGCCAGTGTTATTAAAACCTGGGTTCTAGAATCAAACCATTCAAACCCTGCCTTCAACACTACCAGGGTCCTGACCTTGGCAAGTCACCCGGCCTCCAGCCTCCTTTTTCTAGTGTGTAAAGCGGGCATCCCAGCATGACTCTTCCCTTCCGGTTGTCAGGACGCAGCCTGGCACACATGACTCGTGAGTGTTGGAAAGCATGACTGCTTGGAAGTGGCCAGATGGCTGTTGCAAGACTGAGTGGCCCTAAACGTGTTCTCAGCCACAGGATTTAGATATTTAATGTCAACACTCTACAGTGTGCTGACCTCAAGCCTTTTCATCCAGTTCTGCAGCAACTGCTAAAGCTGGGGCCACAGAGAGGGGATGTGGAAATCATTGGAAAAGCAGCAAAGCTTGAATTAGGAAATCAGGAACCGTCCAGAAGTCCCATCTTTGGGCTTCGTCTAAGGGGTAGATGTGGGTCAAAGAAGAGTGATGAGATCTTATTTATAGGACAAATCCTTAAATTACTCAGAATATTAGAAAAATACTTGTCTGTTAGCCCTCAAAAGTTAATAAAGTTAACTTTTACGGAAGCATGCATTTCAAAAGACATTAAAACTTAGATTTTGTGCATGTTAAGGAAAAATCTATGAAAATATCCACTCTCTTCTTTTCTTTATTACTTCTTTCTTTATTACTTTTCTTTATTACTTTACTTTATTACTTCTTTCTTTATGACTTCAGAAGCTCTGTACCTTCTTCTCCAATTTGCTGCCCATTCTGTGGCTTTCCTCTTGTTTTCTGCTTATAACCTTTACAATCCTTTCCTGAGCATGTGCTATAATTCTCTCCCCTTTTCTTTATCTTCTTGTTCCTACAAGCTGGCTTGAATAAAGGAGTCATTATCACCAGGCCCACAATGGGTCCAGACATCCTCAGTCAAGATGCTGTGCACATGAAATATTGATCAGTCCTCAATGAGTGATAGTGCTCCCATGGAAAGAGCTCCCCGAAGTTAATGGGTCCGCCCATGCCTGCCACAAACGAGACATTCAGCAGCACAAAGAGTCCAGGCCTGCGAATTATAATTACTCCCTACAACAATAAACGTCAGGACTGTTTTTATTTATTGACCACAACCAATGGCCGTCTGTGGGCTACACACTGAAAATTCATTTTACAAACCAGCACCCCAGATGGACTCTTTCTTCCAGGGCCTGCAGATCATTAACGCTGGAGCTGCCGCCAGCCCTGGTGTGTCGAGTTCTGCAACAGGAACACAGGTCCTGGGGTGCACTCCTGCAGCGTGCTGGGTGCCCCGGGCCTGGGTAGGAGTTGCAGGAGCCTCCAGCATAGGAGAGCGGTTCTGAAGGAGGAAGGAGGAAGGTGCTAAGGAGCCATCGCCGGTCCCGCCGCTCCAGCCAAAGCACTCTGGTTGGCTTTTGAAGCTCTGGCTTTTAGGTATGATTTAAAAATCCATGGAATCAGCCATGACCACAGAGTCCTTCAGATAACTGACTCTTGAAGACTTAGAGGAAGAGTTGATGAAACAGTGGAAAGGCAGCAACTGTGTTGTTCAAAGCCCAGTCTACATCTGCTGGCCTAGCATCAACAGTGATCCTTGTGAATAACTGATGCTTACAAAGATGATTTTAGGATCCAGATATTTGTCTAAGAAGGAATTGATATTAATTAAGTTGTCTTATACCTGCAGTTTGTCAGAGCCTCCCACGGACAGACACTTGGCCAGGCCACTTCATAGATAACCAGTGATGCTGAAGTTGGGAATACCGTCCTTTTTCTTGAGGCAGATCCAATATGCCTTGAACAGCATCTCCTGACCTTCTGAACTTCATTCTCTGGAGTCCAGCTTTCTCATCTATAAACTGGTTAAAGTATAACCTAATTTACAGTGCTGTTATTGGGATTAAAAAAGATCACAGATATAAAACTCCTACAATGTCACTGGAGCCAATGGACATTCAATAGCCCTTCGTTCCCTCCCTTCCTCCCTTCCTACCTCCTTTCCCTCCTCTTTTCTTTCTTTTCTCCTCCTTCTAGTCTTCCTTCATCCCTTCTTCCCTTCCTTTCATTACTCATGTTTAACCTCAGATTAAAATGCAATGAAAATATACTGGTTTTGCTTTGACTATGATAAGTCAGAAGAAGGAAAGAGAGCAGTTTCAGACGCCTGATGTTCCATCAGAGCCAGGAGGACTTGGAAGGAAATGTCCTGGTATTCTCTGACTGAGTCTTTGAGAGTTACCAAGGCCCAGGGCCTGGCTTGTGTATTTAAGCTTTCTCTGTAACAGTTGCCTTACGAAGGGTACTATTTGGGGTATTCTGGGATGAAATCTGTCTCTTCAAAATTGATGTGTTGAAGACCTAACCCCTAGCACCTCACAATGTGACTGTTTTGGGAAATAAAGTATTTAAAGAAGTGATTAAGTTTAAATTAGGTCACTAGGGGGGGTCCTAACTGAATATGACTGGTGTCCACATTAGAACAGAGAATTAGGACACAGATATGCATGTAGGAGAGACCATATGAAGGTTGAAAGAGAAGACAGCTGTCCCTAGGACAAGGAGAGAGGCTGGAACAGAGGCTCCCCACTGGTCCTGAGAAGGAACCAACCTTGCTGGTACCTAGATCTCAGATTCCCACCTCCAGACTGTGAGCAATAAATTTCTGTTGTTTAAGCTGCCCAAACTTTGCTATGGCAGACCTGCAAATGAATGCACAAAGTATCAGCACAAAGATGCCATAGAAAGGGCAAGGGTGACAAATGCAGCTGGCGAAGTCTCAACAGCAATGGCTCTGCTGGGCCCCTTGCCAAGCAGGTGCTGAGGACCTCAGGTGGACCTCAGGATCCGGTCTGCATGGGCTACAAAGCCAGCTGTGGCCTCCATGTTGACTGCACATTTCTAGTTGGGAGGCCACGTGTTCTTGGAAAAATCACCAGTGCTTAGTACCATGGAGGTCCTGCACAGTGGTGTGATTGTGACTGATCCCTGAAGAAACAAAAGTTCCAGGAAATACTGCCTCACTCCTTCTTGTGGAGACATGTTGTTGGACACACCATTTTCCTGTGAAATTACAGAAGGAGGTACACGTGCCATCCTCTGAAGGACACCTGAACCCACTCACCCCTCTCTACGTCCTAATTTCTCCTCCACGAAGGTCAAGAGTGTGTCTTTTCAGACCAAGCACTCTGGGCCAGGAAGAAACTGACCCCCACCTCTGAGTAAGATGTGCTGACCAGAGGCAGCTGAGTTGATGAGAACATGCAGTGTCCACAGTGCTGGCTACAGGATGCAGGACTGACAGCCAATTGTGGGGGAAGCACAGGTGATGTTATTAAAAGCCATCAAAGCCATTCATCAGGATGAGAATGATTGTCAATTTCCATGTCTCCATTTTTCCCCACTGAAATTTGAGCGTGATAATTTGTGTTGTGTAACCCTATCAATGGGATTTTGTTTGTTTGTTTAAAACTCAGGTTTTAGCCTACGTTACCTGCCTGCTCATGGAAACACTCGAGAACCCTTCCAAGGGGACAGAGGCAACTGCATCCTGACCCAGCAGGGAAGGACCAGGACCCCACACAGGAGCTGGCTTCAGGCTCAAACCGCTCTGGTGGGAAGGCAGAGTTGGCCCCTGCCCACCTGTGTGGCATTGGATGATGTGTTAGCTTCCCCTGCCCCCAGGGGGCGCCACAGGATTTCAGGGAATATCACATGGGAAGTGCCTGGAGGGAGGACACTCTCCAATGATGGTAGCCTTGGATCCGTGGATGGTTTAGGAGGAAGCGTGGAGATGATTTCCTACTGAATTGAACTGGGACTAAGTCATTCATTCCCTTAAAGAAGAAGATGAGAATGTCATATGCACGTAGAGGCACAAGTATGTACACACCCAAGGACATTCACTAGACAAATCCATTGCACTGACCTTTTTTAGTGGAAGAATAGGATAAGCAATCTCTACTTACTGTTCCCCTCAGTGCTAAGTCTCAGGGCTCGGGGTTCCCTATATCTTATTAGCAGGACCCACAGCTGTCCTCTGGGGAAAGCATAAAATCAACCGGAAGGGGCTGTGGAAACGGAGCAGGCAGTGATGTATCCACACAAATGCCTGCAAACCTTGTCCTCCAGTCAAAACGCGAGGGCATTGAACATCCAGCCTGGACTTCCAGGAAACAAACAGGCACCTGGCTACTTTAACACTCCCAGAAAACTGCAGAGAAGTGGGCTATTGCTATCCTTGTATGGTAAGGTCAATGCAGTCATTTAAAGTCACCGTGGTGAAGAGACTATAAACAAAAACCACCGATTGTCCAATGCAAGGAGCGATTTTCCAGGACTCATTTTGCCCCTGCCATGTCCAGATCCCCTTCAGTCTTTTTGCTGCTGTAATTTCAAATTTGGACACACACCTCTACAGCACATTTCAAGAACCAGACCATTTTTGAAATTAATTTTTAATAATGTGTAATAATCTGAGTGGCCCTGGTCTGTGTGCAGAATTAGAATTCCTCTGGTAGAAAAAGAAATATTTGTGCAGAGTCTTATGAGCAGAACTGGCCCGAGGCTTCCCGAAGCTGATTGAGAAACTGCAGCGCCGCGCTGCTTAACCCCCTCCCTGCCGCTTCCCACCTGCCCACCTCTGCCAACACAGGGAGTCACTCTGGCTTTATTACATAGACAAAGACTGAGAAGGAGAGGCTTGCTGATCGCAGAAGAAGGACTCTTTGAAATTGAACACGGGCTTTATTTAAAACTTCCCGAAGACCATGTGGTCATAGCTGAACACATGTATCCCACCAGGCACAAAACCTCAGGGTCCCCCATGATCACGAAAGGGAGCCCTGATCTGGACACCCTGTTGATGAGGCCAGGAGGAGACCTGGTAGCCGGTGGCGCCTTGCCTCCCCTTTGGCCTCCTGGGATTCACAGGTGGGCCTGAAATCAGCAGCTGTGTTCCTTCCAGGAGGTGGATAGATCACAGGTAGCAGAGAGCATCAGCAGCAGCCTGTGCTTCCCAGATAAAAAGCCTGGTGAGGTTGCCAGTGTTGCCATGAGCGCCCATCAACCTGAAACTGAGCAGCAGCTGACCTGGGTGTATCTGAGTCTCTGCAAACTCTGCCGTGTGGCAGAACATGTTTTGCCCGGTGTTGTGCTGACTGAGACTCTCCTGCCCTTGTCTGGCTGGTGATAACTACATTTATTCATGATTCCCAGTGACCTGAGAACACTGTCTGTGGCTCAAAGAATGTTCTTCCCAAAACCAGGTTGAAAAGAAATTCATTTCCAGCCTCTGTTCCCCATGGAAAAAATCACACCTAAAAACCAAAACTCAGAAATTTTGAAAGAATGGAGTAGAAAGAGTGAAAGCAGCTGCTGAGGGAGACTTCTTCTTCTCCTTCTGTTTAGCTGCAAATCCAAGGCCCTTCAGAGCCGCAGCATCCGCGTGTGGCTGGAACGACTTCACTATGACAACCTCAGGGCCGGGTTTGGGTTATTAAAACGAACACACTTCTCAGGGAAAGCCTCAAACAAAAATCTGCCCGCAGCCTTGGGAAGTGTCTGTTGACTTTTCATCTGTGCTTTGGAGCAGATATGATTATTTTTGTTAACCAACAACAACGTCCCGTGGTCCCACTGTATCTGAAGTTTGCCTAAAATAGTTTGCCTAAAATGCACCGTTCTATACCGGCAGCTGCTCTTTGTCACAACTGGAAACAAAGCCCACATAACTGATGGAACCCATGAGTGTTGCCCTCTCTCCTGAAGGACAGAGGTGGCATGGTGTCTTGCCACACTTGCTCTGGGTGTGGATGACAACACCCTCGCCAATCTCTAGGCAGACCCAGGACAGGTGCACTGAGGCATCCTGAGGTGAGGTGGGTCTTCCCACGAGAGTCTGTGAAGCCTCAGTGTGCTGGGGGGGCTGCAGATGGCACCCGTGTGTTCACCACCCATGAGAAAGAAGGAAGACCTGGCTGGCTGGGCTGCTGGCCACTTCTCCACCTTGCAAGCGATCACCTTTTTCCTTAATCTCTCTCTGATTACTCAAGTGTATGACTAAGAAATGGGGAACTGATCTTCAAGGAGTAGGTAGCTCCACCTTCTCTGGGGCCTGATGTCTACACCACCTGATGCTTCTTCCAGCATGCGTTGTCCTGTGTGCTGTGAGCTTGTGGGAGCCTCGGGGCCTCGCCTCACTGTGACACTGAGTCGCTCTGCAGGGACCCTGCCCTCACCCAGTCCTTGGCGTCTCAAAGCCACACTATGTCCACAAAAGCCCCCAAGCCTGCAACACCAAGCACAGCAAAACATCTGTGCTGAGGAACCCGCTTCCTAGTGAATGGAGCCACTCTGGGAAAGGATCGCGCAGCACCGTCTGTTTGGAGAGACAGAGGGTGATGCTGGTGTTTCACGTCTCATGCGTTAACTCAGCCACACAGCCCCCTTGCCATCCCCCCAAGACCCAGTGAGTTCTCATGCAAACTGCTTTCAATCTGTACTGATCCACTCCTGTGCCTACTGCAAAGTCAAAGCATGGCAGTGAGAAAGCTGCCCTCACGGAGCCTGTGGCCATCCAACCCGGGCCCTTAAAGACCCTCCCTCACTCATGCATCTCAGCTACCAGGCCCTGACCCACCTGTCTGGTCTCACTTGCCTCACATTAGAAGCACCTGAGGGGGTGCTGCAGGTCCTTCTGGGGCAGCTGTCTTAGGTCTGCCTTTGCATTGAGACTGGCCCCTCCCCTTCCTGGTCCCAAAGTCTGCAGCAGAGTCTAGCCTGAGCCTGGGGAGGGCCGGGCAGTTCCTGGGTAGGGACCTGTGACCCGGGTGTTTTCATGTAAGACACAAGAACTATGGAATGCCCCCAGGGAGGAGGCCAATGGAAAGCCTGCACTGCAGTCTACAGGTGAGAACATGCACCTGCTGAGACTGGACGTCACCATCCTGGAGCCCCCTCTCTTACCCTGGGGAACCTGTGTCGGGGCAGCCCACCTCCCATGGTTTGGAACCCCCCCAACTGCAGAGCTGCCTATGAGGACGCAGTGGGACTATTGGACCATACCACAGTGCCCTGACAGAAAGCAGGTGGCATCCCACCAGTGAGTTGGGGGCTTACTACACGGAGCCTGCTGCCAAGCTTGGGCAGGGCAGGAAACCACTTCAGATGGGGAAAGCCCCATCTGGAAGCCAGGCCCAGCAGGGATCCATGTCCACCCAAGGCCCGAGGGCTGGGGGAAGAGTCCTCAGCAGAGCAGGGAGGGCACCTCTGCAGGAAGAGTCGGGGTTGCACACCTGGCCTCTCTGCCACCCTCCAGCCTCTCTGCCCCCTCACTAGGGGATGGACACCTGGCACCTCTCTGCCCACCCTCCAGTCTCTCCACCTCCTCACTGGGGGGCTGGGCACCTGGCCCCTCTCTGCCCCCTCTCCAGTCTCTCCATCTCCTCACTGAGGATGGACCCTCAACCCCTCACTGCCCACCCTCCGGCCTCTCCACCTCCTCAATGGCTAGACTTGACCAGAAACAAGAGGACCAGAAGGGAAGTTAGAGCAGCCTCTTTAGGTACCTGGTGGACAAGGGGCAGCATGAAGAGGCAGAGGCCACCCTGGACAGGTGGGTGACAAGAGCCAGCCCTGAGGAAGGCTTTCTCTCTCATGAGCAGAGACAGACATTGAGCACCCATAACATTACCCATACAGGAACTATATCCATATAGGAATGATACCCCTACAGGAACTATATCCATATAGGAATGATACCCCTAAAGGAACTATATCCATATAGCAATGATACCCCTACAGGAACTATATCCAAGTGGGACTGATACCCACCTCCTCACTGGGGGGCCTTACCTGAACTAACAAGGGAGTTCAATGTGCTGACAGCAGTCTTTGAAATATCTGTTTAAAGCCTTTATAATCATCAAAAGTATTTTTTAAGTGTAACCAACCCAAGGAAATATAGCATGAAGCAGGAAGAACCAGCCACATGTAAATAGGACTGCAACTCCACTATGGGGAACCAGTAGTGAAAATGGGGTCTCAGGAGACCTAAGTCCAGAGTTCTTTCCCTGAAACCTTCTGTGTGCCTGCTGGAAATTATTTGTGCCTCAGTGTCATAAAACTCCACAGAAAAGAACCATCTCAATCCCTTTCTTAAAACAGTTCTTTAGTAACAAGTATTATTTCATTAGTATGTGCTTGCTTTAAATCACTCAGCAAACATTAGCTATGGTTATAAAAGCCCTAACAGATTCATTTGATAATACTGGAGTGAAGCTTCTTATCTCAAGGACATTTTTTTGCTCCAAATTATGAAACCTCATTATTTCAATAACAATATTAAGTTTTTGAGGCTGTACTGCTAGTCAGACATGTCTCTGGGAGCTCAAACGCCTAGAAGTGTCTAAAATGACTTGAACATAAAGAGATCACAATATAGACTAATGAAACCTGTTTGCCAAGCTTTCAATTTACAAATCTATAAAAGGTGAACAACAGCAATATCTTATGACCTTAAAACCAAAATAATTTTCTGAGAGATTTCATCACAACAACATTAAGGTGTGAAAGCAAATTCTATTTTACCCTATTAGATAAAACAATTTCACAATTGTTTTATGAAATTTTAAAATAGAGCTTAAATACTATAACTTTTAAAAATTTTCTGTAACAAGCTTTATTATTTATAATGAGACAATCATTTCTCCCAAAAGTAAAAATAAACATTTTTAAACATAAAAGTACAAGACTAACAAATAGATACCACTGACTAATGACACAGAGTTCCCTTCCTGTGTGACATGGTTCCTGTATGGATACAGTTCCTGTGTGGGTATAGTTCCTGTATGGGTATAGTTCCTGTGTGGATATAGTTCCTGTGTGGATATAGTTCCTGTATGGATACAGTTCCTGTGTGGGTATAGTTCCTATATGGATATAGTTCCTGTGTGGATATAGTTCCTCTATGGGTATAGTTCCTGTATGGATACAGTTCCTGTATGGGTATAGTTCCTATATGGATATAGTTCCTGTATGGATATAGTTCCTGTGTGGGTACAGTTCCTGTGCGGATATAGTTTCTGTGTGGATATAGTTCCTCTATGGGTATAGTTCCTGTGTGGGTATAGTTCCTGTATGGGTACAGTTCCTGTGCGGATATAGTTCCTGTGTGGATATAGTTCCTCTATGGGTATAGTTCCTGTATGGATATAGTTCCTGTATGGGTATAGTTTCTCTACGGATACAGTTCCTGTGTGGGTGCCGTTCCTATATGGATAAAGTTCCTGTGGGTACAGTTCCTGTGCGGATATAGTTCCTGTGTGGATATAGTTCCTCTATGGGTATAGTTCCTGTATGGATATAGTTCCTGTATGGGTATAGTTTCTCTACGGATACAGTTCCTGTGTGGGTGCCGTTCCTATATGGATAAAGTTCCTGTATGGGATTATTCCTATATGGATACAGTTCCTCTATGGATATCATTCCTATATCAATATACTTCCTGTATGGGTATCATTCCTATATGGGTATAATTCCTGTATGGGTATCGTTCTTGTATAAATATAGCTCCTATATGGGTATCGGTCCTACTGGGATATAGTTCCTCTAGGGGTATCGTTCCTATATGGATATAGTTCCTTTATGGATATTGTTCCCATATAGATATAGCTTCCATATGGGTATCATTCCCATATGGATATAGTTTCTGTGTGGGCATCGTTCCTATATAAATATAGTTTCTCTAAGGCTATCGTTGCTCTATGGACATAGTGCCTGTATGTGTATCATTCCTATATGGATACAATTTTTTATGGGTATCATTTCTATATGGATACAGTTCCTTTGCGGGTATTGTTCCTACATGGATATAGTTTCTGTATGGATATAATTCCTATATCCTGTATGGATATCATTGTTACATGGATATAGTTCCTTTACGGAGATCATTCCTATATGGATATAATTTCTGTAAGATTATTGTTCCTGTATGGGGATATAGTTCCTCTAGGGGTGTAGTTCTGTGTGGACGTAATTCTTGTATGGGTATCATCCTGTATGGATATAGTTCCTGTATGAGTATTATCCCTATATGGATAGAGTTCTTCTGTGGATATTGTTCCTATATGTATATAGTTCCTGTATGGGGATGTACTTCCTGTATGGATATCGTTCCTATATGGATATAGTTCCTGTATGGGTATCTTTCTTATATGGATATAGTTCCTGTATGTGTATTGTTCCAATATGGATATAGTTTACGTGTGGATATCATTCCTATACGGCTATAGTTCCTGTATGAATATCCTTCTTATATGGATATAGTTCCTCTATGGGTAGTGTTCCTATATCGATATGGTTCCTGTATGGGTATCATTCCTATATGAATGTAGTTCCTGCATGGATATTGTTCCTATATGGATATAGATTCTGTATGCCTATTGTTTCTGTATGGGGATATCGTTTCTCTAGGGGTATTGTTCCTGTATAGATCCAGTTCCTGTATGGGTATTGTTCCTATATGGATATAGTTTCTGTTTGGGTATCGTTCCTATATGGACATAGTTCTGGTACAGGTATCGTTCCTATATGAATACAGTTCTTGTATGAGTATAATTCCTACATGGATACAGTTCCTTTACAGATATCGTTCCTATATGTATATAGCTCCTGTGTGGGTATCATTGTTATATGGATATTGTTCCTGTGTGGGTAGCGTTCCTATATGGATATTGTTCCTGTCTGAGTATTGTTTCTGTACGGAGATAGTTCCTCTATGGGTATCTTTCCTATATGGTTATTGTTCCTATATGGATATATTTCTTAGATGGGTATCATTCCCTTATGGATATAGTAGTTCCTATACGGATATATTTCCTATATGAGTATAGTTCCCACACGGATATAGTACTTCCTATATGGACCTAGTTTCTGTATGAGTGTAGTTCGTTCTTATTGGTGTTGAACGTAACTTTACCAAGCAGGTAAAAATTTGAATACAACACCCAACAAATCTGTTTCTCTTTCCACGGGCAACATCACTGCTGTCACTTTGTAGTTTTCCTGATCGGGAACTCAATGAGAGAATCCCAGATTCTCTGCTCCTGGGAGCAGAAGCATGTGTGGTTTAATTTGGGGTCAGGTCTTGGTCTCAATCTCCCTGAAACCAGAGGACTTTCTAAATTGTGTTTTTAAGTGGAGCAATTGACTCCTCTAGAAATATTCTGCAGCCCTGCCCACCCTCCCCTCTGTGTGAGAAAGAGCAGAGTGGCCTCCGCGCTTGCCCTGTCCAGCAGGTTAGCAGACCTGGGATGCTGCCGGCAGGGAGGACGGTGGCCGGGCCCAGGACCCTGTGTGAAACAGGGACATCTGCTGGCTGGGCCGGGAGCAGGCTCTGCTGTCGGGTGTCATGGCCAAGGATGAATTCAGAGTTCCCAGTCTGTTCTTAGGCTCTGAAAGGGAGTGGGGAGAGGAGTTTCACACAGAGGTGCAGATGTGAATCCTGGAACATGCACTTCTCCAGAGCTGTGCTGGGGCCTCAGGGGCTCCAGAGCTGTGCTGGGGCCTCAGGGGCTCCAGCTGCCCATCCGCAGGGACTGAGGCTCCAGCAGCCCTAAGTTCACTCTGGAAAGAGGGGCCATGTCCAAAGACCCAAGTTGCACCTCCTCCCCTGTGTGTGTGCACCTGTCACGTTTAATCGGTGGACTGAGGATAAAATAGAGGCGCTGGCCAGCGAAGTGTCTGTGGAATTGTTCTGTGACTGGAAAGCTGGCTTGAGTTCTTGCCTCGGCAGGAAAAGAGAACAGCCGGATGTAGCGGGCATGGCTGAGATCCGCCCTAGCTTTGCAGATGCCGCTCTGTTCCCTGGTCCGTCCCCACTCTACTTCGCATGGTGGTTACTCCTCTAGAGTGGAACAACGTGGCCTTCTCAACTGGCGTGGCTGCTCTCAGACATCGCTCTGTGATTGTGAGCCACACTGGCCGCTGCAGAAGCAAAGGTGCTCAGGGACTCTGCTGGGGCTGGAAGACAGTCTCCTGTACCCCTTTGCTCACTTGCTTCGTTTGTGACTTCGAGTGAGCTTTTCTCTTAAGACGGTGCCAGCACAGGCGGTGAGGTGCAGACCCAGGAGCTGCCACTCTTCCTGAGCCTTGCGGGTCTCCCCCTACTGAGTCACTGGTGCTTTCCGGGTGCCTCAGCAATATCCGTAAATGATGAGATGGGATTTACTTGCTCTCGGCTCTGGGGCCTTTTCACAGGAAACTTTGCAAGCCCCGGTTCACGTGCTTCCGGAAGGTTTCCGGAAGGGAGATGGTCACTCTGCTCTCCATAAGAAACTGAACCATTTTTAGAGGCTCATCCTCATTTCCCCAATACAACACGAAGCTTCAGCCAAGGCCTTCAGGCACTGCGCAGAACTCCTGATCTTCAGAGGGGACGCCCAGGCATCAACAGGGTTCCTGCTGGCATCCTCCAGGGTGAACGTCTGCACTGGCTGGGCCCAACCTTTAAACACGGTGTTGGTCGGGGACCTAGGCCTCTCCGCAGGGTGAGGACGGGGCGGGGGGCGCAGGCTCAGGTCTAATTGTTGAAATGTGTTCTTGAACAATGACTCCCAGGGAAAATTAAAAAAAAAAAAAAAAACACAGAGGTGCTGAGTTGTGAGAGAAGGCTGTTTGGGGCCTGGTTTCCTGAATAGACTTGTTAAATACCATGGCTGATGTATGCCGATGGAGGGAGGCCGGGCCAGTTGAGTGGCCCCTCTCACGGAGCAAGCCCAGCCTTCCAAGCTCCTTTGGAGGTAGGCAAGAAAACCAAACTGCACTCTCTCTGTATTTTTTTTTCCGCTTCTGCCATGCAAAGATAATCAGGTTTATGTAAAGTCTGTGTGCTCTTTTGACAGCCCATGGTATCTCATTAATTCAATCACACCAAACACCATTGTTCCCAAAGTGTTTGAAATGCGGATAGGGACGGAGGCTTTTCTAATCCTGTCAATCATTGTTAACATTTTTCTTGCAGTTGCCATGGCTGGGGCCGGAGTTCATGAAAACACAGACTGAGACCCAACAAAACACGAATAAAGACTTATTTGAGATACTCTTTTTAAAGGCCATCTACCATGCACGGAACATGGGAAGTGAATGTAGACAAGTTTGGACACTATGCGCGCGGAGAGGAAAGAGCGTAAGGAAGAATTTGAAAATCAAATAGGCCTATAAAAACTTGACCCAAGAGTCTCTGGGAAAAACCCGCTGAATTGCTCCCTGGTAGAACAATGCTCTTTCTTTCGTGCGTTCTTCAGGGGGACAATGGTTCATATATTATAACACATGCTACTGGGGTCTTTACACTGTTGTAAGCCAGCTCAGACCCACAGAATGCTGATCGCAGACAACAAGAGATTGCGCGCCGGTAATGCGCTCTTTTTCTGGCTGCACTAAAAACAAGCACTGGGAAAATTATTCATGCATAGAGGCCAACAAAGCCGAGATGGAGATTTGCGATGTCACACAGCGCGATCATGTGACACACTTAAAAAAAAGGACAACAGGCATTCGCCCTGAGACGTTGTTAAATTCCCATTCCATCTGCATGAATGTGCCCGCGGCCAAGTCGCCACGTACTTGTGGCGGCTGTGGCTGATCTGGGGACGCCGCATGGATTAATGGGGCCGCAGTGTGTACAGGGGCAAAACTGGAGGGCAGCGGCAGAATTTCCCAACTTCGGAGATTCCTCAGGATCACTCTGCAGATTCCTTCAAGGCCTCTGTTCTTCTCTTGTCTGAGAACAGTCATGGCTATGGACACGCAGCCGACTCTGGTGCTCGGCTGGGCAGAGAGGACGGGGCCAGCACCGGGGGCTCCTCTGCTGGTCTCACGTTTCCATTTGGTGAAAAGGGGCACAGTTTTGGGGGCAGGTTGATTTTTAACTTGGTTTGCATTGCTCTTTTGATTGTCATCTCAGTTTTCTTTCAGGGGTGCTAACAAGCCCCAAACAAGGGCAGCCTCTTCTGACAAGCTGCTGGTGAAGCCCAGGGTGGCCTCTGCACATGTGTTACCTCCCCCTGATGCCCCAGCATGGCGTCTTACCTCCCCTCGATGCCCCAGAACCAGAGCAGTGCTCCAAGCTTCATGATTTAAGCTCAGCACCCTCCACTCAAAACGTCAAAGGACACCCAACCCAGCCATTTCTCATCATCCCCATGGCCAAGGCCCTGTGCCAGGCAGTGCCTCCCACACTTGCATGACACACCCTACTCCCCCGGCCTCCCTGCTCCATTCCGGCCTGGCCCCGTACAGCCCATTCTCAACCCTTCCCAGTAGGGTCAGGGCTCCTTCTTTGGGGCCCAAGACCTACAGGGGCCTTGGATGGCTCAGGGTCAGAAGCCAGGGTCTCGCCCAAGCCCCAGTCCCACCCCCACTTCCCTGGCATCACAGTTCACAGCTTCCCTCCCTCCTTCTACCCAGGCCCATGGGGTTCCCAGTCCCTGGGACATACTTCCCCAGAGAAACCCCACCAGTCTCCCTCCCCTGTGGCTCTCCCTGAGTCCGTGTTTCCCGTCGCTGATTCCTGTCCTCTTTGGGCACATGGTAGTCACAAGGGAGTGTCCACTCCCTGGCACACTCATGCCCTGTATCCATCCTAGACAGGAAGCTCCAGGAGGATTGAGCCCATCTTTTCTGCTTCTTCACTCTTACATCTGCAGCCCCTGGCTCTTGGTGGCGGCCCAGGGTAGGTTCTGAGTGAAGGTGTTGGGAGTGCCTCCTGTAGGAATGGGAAGACAAGGAGGGCCTCCTGTAGGAACGGGAAGACAAGGAGGGCCTCCTGTAGGAACGGGAAGACAAGGAGGGCCTCCTGTAGGAACGGGAA
>NW_012116910.1:290946-334266 GCF_000951035.1 Colobus angolensis palliatus
GAAGACAAGGAGGGCCTCCTGTAGGGAGGGGAAGACAAGGAGGGCCTCCTGTAGGGAGGGGAAGACAAGGAGGGCCTCCTGTAGAGAAGGGAAGACATTCCTGCGGAGGCCGCCGTCCATCAGTCATGTTCTCGCGGAGGCCACTGTCCACCAGCCGTGCAGGGCTGCTCCGAGTCAGTGGCCACTTCCCGGGGACCATGTGGCCTGGGCACCTTGTAAGGGGCCACGCCTCCCTCAGGATTCCCACTCTGCCCACCTGACCTGCCTTCTATGGCCTTGTGTTTGGTTGCCTTGATCTCATCAGATGCTATGTGTGTCTGTCAGTCTCCTCAAGTCCTGATTTGCAGCCAGGAAAGTATAAATACATTTCTCAATAATTTGTGTTTGTGAATAAAAAAGTCATGGGCACATTTGGCTTAAGGACAAAACAAATCTCAAAGTTAAAAAAAATACTATTTTTAAAATTACCAAAAAGAATCTGACCTCCTTGCTGTCTCTTTTTTTTTTTTTTAAATTGTCTTACACACTGGGATCTTGATGTCCATTAGCACCAAGAGCTTGTACGTTCCTTCTTAGCTAGGAATCCATGTATCCCTTTCTTTGTTATTGCTTTCATGGTGTCATTTTTAGTGTCTAAGGGCCTTTCTTCAACAGAGCTCACCTGCATCGTGTTTTCATCTGTGAACTTTGTTATTCTCACCATTTGGTTCTGAGAAAGCCCCAGAATGGTGAGGAATCTCGGGCGCAGCACAGGGCCTGCTGAGGTGGCCCTGCCTGGACGGCTCACCCAGTGGCCCTTCAGAATTTAATCAAATGGCTACAAGGAAAGACCATTAGATTATCTGAATGAAACAAAACCATAAATAGTAAGAAATTAGCTAATGCTCTAGATTTCTGGTTCATAGACACTGTCCCAAGAGTAATTCCTCCAACAGCAAAAATAAAGGAACACCACAAAGTGTTTCACTAGAAAAGGAGGGAGAGAGGGCCAGGGAGGGCTGGGAAGGAAACAGAAGGAAGGCTGGAGGTGGGGAAAGGGAAAGAAAAAAACCTTCAGGAATAGAATAATGATCTGGTGGAGATCATCTGGAAAGGGAACTAAGGAAAGGTGACACAACCACGTTCTGATTTTTTTTCTACTTCTCCCCAACCTCATCTCCAAATGTGCCTGAGGGCGCTGCTTTCGGAGCCCTGCTCTCACACAGCCTCCGGGATGGTCTCCGTGAGCTTCACAATTGCCCACACATTTTCCCTTAGCCTTTTTCCTGTTGAACAATTTTGAAAGGAAAGAATCCTCACTCAGCTAATTCAAGAATATTTTTACCGACTTCATCATTCTTATCTTATTAAAGCTTACATAGTTCACTTTTTAATCAAATGGTATATTAGTTTAATAATAAAAGTTCCTATTCATTTTCACCCTCCAGCATGAACATACTGTCTTTTTTTAAAGACCTATATTTTCCCTTTATATTTTAATAGGGCTACTTATAATAGATTCTCTCTCTGGATGCATCGATAATTAATTACTTCCTTTGGTGCTAATGGCCTCTCACCCCTTCCTGGGCTTCTGGTTTACAGGTTCCGACAGCATACACATCCTCCTGGTCATCCCCTCTCCATGCTCTAGAGGTTGTTTGGACAACTCTCAATTTTCCATGACCGCAAAAGGAAGGAAATGTTTCAATAATCCCCAACTATAGATGAGTTCAAATATTTGATATTTGGCTTTGTGATACATTTTAATATAAAACCACATTAAGATGTCAGTGTATAATAATTTTGAAAAGGATTGTGCCTAAGTTTTCATTTTTCTAGTGATGATAAACATTTTAATGTCATATGTCATGTGTTTTAGCACATTCCATTTACTTTAAAGTCACTTCCATACCGATTCTCATCACTTGGCTCTCTATTAAACTGAGATTCTGTGAACGTTTCAAGTTTAAGGCATTCGAAAATAAAATAAAATCATGAAACGAATATTAAAATATTCACCTCGCCTGCCCTGGGCAGCCATCCAGGTGAACCCTGGCAGGTGGGAGAAACCACCCCACAACAGCAGTCACTGCACAAAAGCTACGGAGCAGGTGCACTGGAAGATCCCTTCAGGAACTAGGAAGGTGCACCCCCAGCTCCACCTAGAGCAGGCATGGACCCTACTAGCTGGGCCATCCCTCCTAGCACGTCGCTGTCTCCATGCACTTTCCCACTGAGAAGTCAGGCCACCCTGCACGCTCTGAGGCCCTTCCCGAATGGGTCAGAAAGCTGGAGCGAGGGACCAGGGTCAGGCTGAATACCTGATGGTGGAAAAAAGAAATGCCAACAGCTATGCTGATCCTGTGCTTTATGCACAGGGAATATTCTTAGAGCATCCACACTAGGCATTTTGCTTAAGTTGAAATCAACTGATTATTTCAGAACAAACAGACTAGCAAACATTGGTTTAAATTAATGCAAAGTTTCCAGACTTGTTTTTAATTATAACCTCAAACATATGAATGGAAAAGAAACAGAATGATGCCAAGATGAGGGGAACAAACCACTGCCAAGGAATGAGTCTTAAATTATGGAGAAAAATCTGCAAAAGACCTGGCAGCTTTCGAGTCAAGACACTATGACAAAAATCCACACCTTCCATTCCAGATCCTTCTCTATGCACTGATTCCTGTACTGCAAGGCAATTCCTCTGAGAGAAAGAAAATTAGGAGGCCTAGTCCTAAAACAGTGCCTCCTGGCACCTGGGAGGGGCTTGATCTTGGACATGCCTCCTGCCAGGGTCACCTGTGAGCACTTCCCTCACCCACGTGATCCCACGTGATGAAGGTGGAGCCCTGGGAGGCAGCACGATTCCACTTTGACTGTGCCCAGCTGGGAGTCAACCTGGTATCTGAACTCAAGTCTTCTGTTTCCTCGTGTTGCCAACCCCCCAAAATTCCAAGAAAACGATCTGAAATGCATTGAAATATCACCTAAAAAAATTTCCATGTGAGTTTATATACAGTCTAGTTAAGAAACTTTAGGGGTGGTTTGAAAATGTAAAGGCGGGTTCTGGAGACCAGGAGCCAAACTGCCAAAAGCAGCTTAAAATGCATCCTTCACAGACGTCCAGTGGCCCGTGAAATGCTGCTGCAGCCATGCATTTGCTGATGGGTGTCTCCCAGCAGGCAGGCAGCTGAAACCCAAGACAGCCAGGAGGAAGCAGACAGGCAGGTTTCTGGGCTGTTTGCTGGCACTCCTGACATGCACGGGAGACTGGCCCTGTCACCCCCTGGTCTTCCACCTCTCCAGTGAGTGAACAGTGTCCATTCAGAGCTCCCAGACCCTACGGTCCGTGCAAGACTGCCAGAATGAGCTGGGCCTTTGGAAACAGATATTTCTGGTCTCCACAATGCCCGGAGCACCTATAAGATCTATTGCACCCAAACCGGTCTGATTCTTTCCAAATGCTCCCTGTCCTGCTCCATGAGCTGGGAAATGGCACGGCCCCACTTGCTCAGATCTGTAGTTTGCGCTCCGCAGGCACCAGGCTGTTTTACCACCTCTATGGGACTCCTGTTGATGGGAGCTGGGGTGGAGACTCTGCTGGCAGACTGTCTCATTCAAACGCCCAAATCTGCATCAAGGTTCTAGTCCCGTCTCATCTGCTGCTATTGCTCTCAAAAGCAAAGTCAGCATCGTCATAAGTCCTAGATTCCCAGGCTGGGGAGCATCTTGAGATGGCACGGTCCATTCATGAGGGGGTAACTGAGGCGTGGGACATCTGGGAATTTGCCCAAGACACGGTCTATTGGGCCAAAGCTAGACAGAGAGAGAGAATCACAGGTCCCGGCTGCTGCCAGATCCCGGCTCCTCCCCAGCCACCTCTGTTATGAATTTCACAAAAGAAAAATACAATTACGATTCAAGTTCTACTATTGTTGTTACAATCCATATTCTTTTCCAAAGAGAGGAAGGTCAACCCTGGCCTCCCTTGCCAGTGTGTGGGATTCTCCAGCTTCCATTCGGAGTTGCGTCCACACGGGGAGCAGGGTTGTTTGGCCGGAGCCTCCTTGAAGGAGATGGAGCTATTCAGCAGAGCAGATAGAGATTTCTCGGCTCTGGTCTCTATTACCCATGAGTGCACTGCTGTCCTGCTCAGCACCCTATTCTGAGCCCCCCAGCTGGGATGGCCACCCCACGCAGGACTGACCAGGGCAAGGAGGCATTTTGCACTCACAGAATACAAGAAAAAAAGTCGTTCTTATATGCCTGTACAATGAGGTGGTGCCCACTGAGCCTGAGTATTTTTAAGTGAGGAAGAGCTAGGCTTCTGTCATTTCCACAAGAACTAGGCTTCTGTCATTTCCACAGGCGTATTAAGTGAGGAAGAGCTAGGCTTCTGACATTTTCACGAGGGTAAAAGGAAATAAAATTAGACTCTGCCTCTCATACCACTGTTTGTTCCAATGGTGGGCATGTGTGTGAGATTTCAAGCTTCCCAGATGCCCAGGAACCTTTGGGCCCTCGAAGGGTTAGCTACATGAATCTGCCATGAAATAAGTTTTATATGACATCTTTGTGTGTTGCCAGAAAGGTGAACCCTGAAAGAGTGAGCTTGTCCTAACAACAATCATCTCCCAGATATCATTTTTCCTTTAGTACTTAGGAGACAATATATCCATCTTCCAATTATTTGTGAGGTTGAAGGAGAAGGGTAAAGTGTTTGTCTGAAATCCCTGGGTATTTCCCAAATATTTTAAATAAACATTCAATAGTTTCAAATGCTTCCCCAGAAAAACCACTACAGATTGTAATAAGTCTCCAAAGTTTAGGAAGGATTTTGTTTGTTTTGTTTTTCAACTATAGAGAAAGTTCTCTAAGTGAAGAAAATACACATATTGAAATTACAAATCATGCTACAATAAAGACACATGCACACGTATGTTTATTGCAGCACTATTCACAATAGCAAAGACTTGGAACCAACACAAATGTCCGTCAATGATAGACTGGATAAAGAAAATGTGGCACATATACATCACGGAATACTATGCAGCCATAAAAAGGATGAGTTCATGTCCTTTGCAGTGACATGGATGAAGCTGGAAACCATCATTCTCAGCAAACTATCACAAGCTCAGAAAACCAAACACCATGTGTTCTCACTCATAAGTGTAAGTTGAACAGTGAGAACGCAAGGACACAGGGAGGGGAACATCACACACCAGGGCCTGTCAAGGGGTGGGGGGTAGGGGTGGGATAACATTAGGAGAAATACTTAATGTAGGTGATGGGTTGATGGGTGCAGCAAACCACCAGGGCACGTGTATACCTATGTAACAAAATGGCACATTCTGCACATATAACCCAGAACTTAAAGTATATATATATATATAAAAGAAGAAGAACGGCAATCATGCGTGGGGAAATTTAAAAATTCATCTAAGTTGTTCACAATACTTTTTAAGAATTGCCTGACTAGCAAGAATTCACCAACTTAGTCTCTACTAATTCAGAATTTCTGAAAAGATGAGGGGCAACCAAAACTAAAATTACACCTTTTTCTCCATCTCTAAAGTGTGTGGAGAAAAAGAATTAATGATACAAGTCAAATTTTCAGAATGCTACTTGAACTCTTAGGAGACTAAAATATTTTTCAAGTACTCTCAAGCATTTGAGAGAGATTCCTTTATATCTGAATAACCCATATACCAAATAGTTTCAAAGTAAAGTATGATGAAAGTTAAAAGAGTTACCTCGTCCTGAAAGCACGAAGCCATGTCTTGTTCAAGTGTGATTTGCACAGCGAATTAAGGGAAGTTGGACTTTGGCAGACAGAGCAGGGCATGGTCCCCTCTGGGCACAAGCATCCAATCCCATCCCTCCCTTCAGCTCCTTTATTAAACAAGTGTCATTTCCTACTGTGTGAAGGCCCTGTTATGCTCCCCGTTCAGGGGCCTCTGGGCATGTGCTGTGTTTGCTGGGGTGCTCAGTACATTCTGACTCGTCAAGCCACCAGGGTGAGGGTGAGCGCCTCACACAGCAGGTGTGTAGACACTGTTTGGGGATGCATCCATATATTCAGCCATGGAGCTGAGCTGGGGCCCATCTGATTTTTAGCCTGGAGCAGGGGCTAAGGGTTGCTCTGAAGGTGCCCCAAGATCTCCTGATGACACCTCTTCTTTCTTGGAGAGAGTGTGGGGAGGGAAGAATAAACAAAGCATCAAGTACATAAACCAGTTTCTTTATCCCTTTGCTTTGGGTGCCTCGCGTATAGCAAGAAAATAGGAAAGGTTTCTGCCTTGTGAGAACAAGCTGCATATTGTGAGGAGAAAGAGTAGGTAGATTTGGATTAGCAAGCAAAACTGTGTCCTATTTTGAAGAGCTCTTGATTCCATCCGACTGTGTCGGATTGTTGAAAACGCTAACATTGTGTGTGACTATTCATTTTCGTCACCTGCTCTTGATTAATCCCGTTCTAAATGGCATCTGTAGACCCTGAAATCTCATACCACTTAATTAAATTAGCGACACATTTGTCTCCCCCGTTTTCCTATCAAAGGGTTGTGCTCAGGAGAAATAAAACCTTTGTTCCCCGCTACTCCGTATAATTTACACCCTTTTCTCCCCCTCTCTTCCAGCTCCTGGCTCAGATGCTAAATTGTCGCCGGTAACAGGGAGCTATTAGGGTTAGTGAAGCATGTCGAAGAAGCCGCAGTGGAAGCCTGGCTGAAAGGGGCCTCGGCTCCCATGGAATGGCAGGGTCAGGAATCTGGAGTCCAAATTGTTCAGCTTAGCTTTGTACCAAAGTCACACTTTTTGAACTAAAACGTTTGACCTCTATAAACAGAGAAGAGAAGAGAACTGCCTCTGAATAGCAAGACAGAAGGCAGAGACAAGTACAGCTGAGCGGTCTCCGCGCACTCAGCCATGGGCTCTGAAGACGACAGGTTCGCAGTTCTGCTGCGTGGACACGGGCAGGTCGAGATGGAAGAGATCATTCCACTTAACTTCAACCAAAGGCTTTGGCCCCAACGTCCCGTGAATTAATGAATTGGAATACAAGTGTGAGTGAGTGGGTGGAAAGAGATGTGTCCATCAACAGAAAATTCTGGATGCTCTATGCATTTGCTTTTTGGTTCAGGTTTTCAGGGTTGAAAGGCACTGGGAAGGAGTCACATTTGCCCTCGTTTGCACACATGCTGTGATAAGAGCTGCATTTGCCTCTGCTTTGTGTTGCACAGAAATCTCTTGCATCTTGAATGTGCAGGACGACTGCCAGAGACACGAATCCTACTCCTCCACAAAACAAGTGCCTTCCCATTGCTTTAACCCAGACGGAGGACATCTGGAGGCAGAAGGCAGAACCTCAGATTTCACACATTGGCCCTCTGAGACTGGAGCCATGTCAAGGAGACCCCACCAAGTGCCCACCCTGACAAGAACACACAGATGCCTGTCTGGCAGGGCGGCAGCTGCTGTTGACCTCGGTCCTGCTTATCAAAGAGGAAGGCACGTTCCTCTGGATCCACAAGTGACTGGAAGGCATTTCAGAGCCCAATTTGCTTCCCGTGCTTGACCCTGGTCTCAGCAAGTCCTACGTTAGCATGAGCAGAGTTGATGCCCTGAGCCGACATTCCCATGATTTTGGATGGTCACTTCTTTTCTTCAGCAAAACTGGTCCCCTTATAGGAAACAGAGCCCTGTCTTGTGTTCTACCAATGTTTGCGATAGACACACACATACAGAGCCTTGACTCTTGACGGGCTCAGTAGTCAACTCATGAAATAAAAGCCAGGAATGAGATTCACATGAAATCAGGAAAGCAGGCTAGTGAAACTGAACACAATCAACACAAATAGAAAATGTGCAGGAAGGAACACAAGATATATATTTAAAACAGGTGCATGAGATTATAGTAGGTACATGAGCCTCAAGGTGTTAATAACAGAAGATGAAGCCAGTCTCTGCACCTGGCCCATGCCATCATGTGCATATTCATCACTGCCTGCTGATTGCCACACCACACGTCAGAGTCGCGCATGATCAATTCTGCTGGGAAGAGTTTCATGGCATCGGTTTTTTCACGATGTGAGGGTGTTGATCTTGCTGATGATAAAATAGAGTTGATCACATGACAATGGAGTGATTACAGGTGGATTATCTGGCAAATGATGAATACAAATAGATTTTTTTGGAAGCAGCTTAGAAACATGCTAAACTAACTCATGTTCATTAGACGTGTCAAAACATCCTCATTCATTATTTCAAATCAAATATGCAATTTACAAGAAAGGAACCCGGCAGAGTGCTCACAGATTTTAATAGGTGTACATGGGAAGGTGGGAGACTTCAGAATATGGAATGGATTCCTAAGAATGAGCAGAGGGACAAGGAGAGAATGGGTGAGAATGATGCACAGGACACAGGCCCAACAGGGACAAATGCAGCTTTCAACTTCCTGGTCCAAGCACCCAGAAGGGAAATGTTACCCAGAATGGTCTGCCTGGAGGAGAGCCAAGGGAAACACCCAGAGGAGAGTGGTCTCAGCGTGGGTGATGAGGAGCCAAAATCCATTTTCAAAAACAGAGACCAACTTCGAGGTACCGTGGCTCCTTTAACCCAGTTTATCCTCCCACCACCCCCACAATGCAAGCTCTATTCTCCCTTCCCAGACAGGATGCAGAGGCCCCTTGTGGAGGCTCTGTGGTTCTTACCAGCCACTCTGCTACTCAGTGAGGAACTCAGTGCAGGCTTGGAGCCGCCTGACTCCAAATGTCAGCTTCCTCTTCCAGACCTCACAGACACAGATGAGAAATAACAGTGAGATGGTGTTGTCAGGAAGTGTGGAGACACATCTTCTCGAAGTCAGGTGTGGGATTTCGGGAAAGAGTGGCAGGCCCTTCTAAGACAAGCCCATCAGAAGTGGTGTATGAACCATCCATGCAGAGCCACAACCAAGGGAGTGTCTCACTCCCAGCCCTGTTGGGAGGGCACCAGCACCAAGAACCCAGGCCACATGTTGGAAGGGTGCTCAGCAGAAGCTTGGGCAGGGATGGTCCTGCCCATGGAGGATGACAGGGTGACTCAACAGTCTCCTCTCCAACAACTTTTGCCACATCAATAGAGTTTTTTTATTTGTGACCCTGAATTGTGACTGAAAACTTTTTCCATGCAACAGAATAAAATGACCACTTTTCCTTTTCTTAGGAAAAATAATTCATAGATGCATTTAGTGAATGGCAAATTTAGTTCAACTCATCAAGGAGCATGTGTCCTCTTTTCTTGATCTCAAGATTACACCTTGTTATGATGACTTTGGTGCTGTTCTGACCACATCATGACATTGGCTTCTGTTGGATTTGTAGTCAGTAGAACTTCTTCGCTGGAATGGACCTCTTCCAATCCAGGGTTCCTGTCACGTTTTATTTAAAATCTAGTGGTAAGATGTGCATTTGCTATTAATAGGATTTATTCTGTTCATTTCTTCTTAATTATTTTTAAATACTGACATGGCCAACTTGAGTTTCAAGTCTTCCCACCAGCACCTCCTATCCCAACAACGACACCTGCTGATTCTCAAAGGCTGGTGCAGAGACCTGCCCAGGGCTCCTTGCTCACCCAGATGCACTGACAGAGTTCCGCAGACAGATGGACGGACAGAGAGATGTTGTGTGCATCCACCCGCATGGGCATGGCAGCCCTACTCCATCTCTCTTTCTGCTGGGATGGGAGTGTGTGACGTGCCATCCATGGCCTGGAGAGTAAAGAGCAGACACCAGACATAGATAGTTTTGGGTGCAAAGCTTCCACAAACTCCTCACTTCTGATTGGTTCTTCATCTATACAATGAGGACATGTCCCACTCCCAGCATTGCTGCAAGAGTTCAATGTTGTGAGCCACACAGGGAGTGCCCGTCACAGAGGGGGTAAACAGCATCAGACAGTCCCTTACTCCACAGGTTCAGTAGATGCCCCGGGAGCCTCCTCTAGGCTGGAGTTGAGAAGTGCGGCCATGGTGAGCTGGAGTCAGATGTTGACTCTCAAATCCAGCCACGGCGGTACCCAGAGCACGAGGATCCCCTTCTGCCAGGCCCCTCTCCTGTGTGCTGTGCCTTGTGGCCTGGCAGCAGGTCCTTCTGCCTCCTAATATGGAAAGGGAGGCTGGAAACCCCCAGGGGACCAAGTAAAGTCAATTTACTCATAAAAAGGCAATGTATTATGATAGGATTCAGATTTTCAATTGAACTCTGTAAAGGGAAGTTTTAAAAGTCACATATAATTTGATTTAATAGGGTTGCTTCCCCCGCTCAGCAGGAAAATGGGATGCAGACAGAAGTGTGATTTTCATTTAAATGTCTTCATATGAGAGATGACGTGCACCATCAATCTTCTAGTGACAAGGAAAGAGGGCAGGAATTATTGATGTTTAGTAGCCACAGGATTATAAACAGGGAAATTGAAAGTGATCCTTAATTGACAGGGCCTGTCTGCAGCCGTGGGAGAGCCTGGCCTTTTCCCACAGTGAGAAGGGAACACAGAAACAGCTGCGAGGGGTGAGGCAAGAGCAACACTGGAATCCAGAAGATGAGGGAACGGGCTGCAACCTCAAACCATGTTCTCTTCCATCCGCAGCCTGACGGTGCAACGGTGTTCTCTTCCATCCGCAGCCTGACGGTGCCAAAAGTCGTCCCGGCTCTCAGGGAGCTTCCGATACGGTGTCCAGGGACCTAAGAAAGAAGCTGCAGTTTTAGGTCATCATAGACTATTCAAGGCTGGCACATACCTGGGTCTGGCTGTGCTACCCCAGATCAAGCAGTACCCCCAGGAGTGGGACATGGCACTGGTTTGTGGCTGGAGGTTCCTTCCTCAGCACTGCCAGGAGGGGCTCTGCACCAGGAGTCCTGGCCAGCACCTGCTAAACACTTTAACTGCACTTACGACGCTGCGATGTCTCATTCTAAAATCTGTCACCTGAACCACATCCCTCTAAATGTTAGGAAAGAAGGGAGTTGGTGTTTGTGAAACTGCCATGTGAACCATAGAACACCAGACACAGGTGAGCTACTATCATGCATGACATTCCGGAATAATTTCTCTCTTTTCCTTTAGGAGAAATTTTAAAAATGTTTGTATCTGTTGGTATCGAGTTTGTCTACATATGGCCATGGAGGACGCTTTCAAAGTTCCAAGCCTCATTCAAAATGTCTTTGGCGTGACTCTGGATCTGAGGTGGGGAACGGGCAACCAAAGCCATGGGCACCCTTCAAGCCATCAGGCCATGTCCTTCTCCTCTCATTTCCTGCTCCAATAAGTTTGCAAGTTTGCAGATGGGGAAATGCCGTGGCCAGGGGTCCACCACACTCTTCTAAGAATGTGGCTGCTTGCAGGTAATGCAGCGTGGGGTCAGGTGGAGCTGCACCTGGCTCCACTGCTGAGGGGACCATCCTTGCCGCAGGAGGTACGTCTGTCTGATCAGCCTCCTGCGGAGCACCCCTGCTGTATCCTGCCCAAATGCCCACCGCCGATGGAACCAGACGCAGATTACATGCAAATGATGCTGAAAGCCACCCAAGTGAAGTCTAGCAGTGATAAATGTGGGTGCGGCTGAGATTTAAAGAGCCACCCTCAGGGTCCCAGGATGGCAGTGACCTAGAGCAGGAGCAACTCATATGGAAAAGGGTTTGATGGTCTAAACTATGAGCTGAATAACATGTAATAGGATTAGGAATGTTTGCAGTTCTTAGAAAACACTTGGGCTTTTTGACAGCTTGGACAGCGCAGGCAGCGGGGGTAAGAGAAGGCAAGTCCTGGAATGGTCTGAACACACAGGCAGGCGGCAGGGCCTGTGCCAAGGAGCAGCCATGATGGGCACCTGCCCCACCTCCCGTCCTGTCAGTGCAAACCTGCAGCAGAAAGGGCCAATGCCCACAACCCTGAGAGTGCTTGGGACCAGGGATCCTGAGCAAGGACCCCCAACCAGGTACCACACTAGGAGATGGGGCTTGGATTTTGCAGAATCGAGGCGGCTCAGAGGACAGGTGCTGGACGGGCCAGGCCCAACTCAGCAGGGCAGAGGCCAGGTGGAGGGCTGTCCCCAAACCGTTGGGGGTAACCCGGGCCTCACAGGCAGCAGCGCTGGGAAGGAGCGGGTGGCTGCAGCAAGAAGTGCCTCCTTAGCACCTCCAAGCACACGGAGGACACTTGGAAAGGGCTGGAATCCTTCTTGAGCCAAGGCCAAGATGCACGGAGATTTCAGTGTTGATGCAAATCTGATTTTATCTAGAACTATGGACTATTGAGGTCCCAGATGGAATCACCCCCAGTCTCTAATTTTTATTTATTTTTTATTTTTTTATTTTTTTATTTTTTATTTATTTATTTATTTTTGAGACAGAGTGTCACTCCATCACCCAGGCTGGAGTGTAGTGGCACAATCTCAGCTCACTGCAACCTCCGCCTCCCGGGTTCAAGCAATTATCCTGCCTCAGCCTCCTAAGTAGCTGGGACTACAGGCACATGCCGCTATGCCCAGCTAATTTTTTTGTATTTTAGTAGCGACGCAGTTTCACCATGTTGCCTAGGCTGGTGGCAAACTCCTGAGCTCAGGCAATCCGCCTGCCTTGGCCTCCCAAAGCACTGGAATTATAGGTGTGAGCCACTGGGCCTGGCCCAGTCTCTAATCTTCCGGAAGCTGCGGAGGAACCTGTTCCTTCCTGCGGGGGCTCCTAGGGATTCTTCCCCCGAAGGCAGCTCGCCCATAACCCATCACCACCCATCCACGGAAGGATTCTTTGTATAATTAATATGTTTATCGATCCAAGCCTCATAGTGCAGGGTGATGATTGAGTACAGACCGGAATATGGAATGTTATGAGTTCAGGAATAACCTTCATTACACAAAAATTACAGGCTCATGGAGCCCCAGGATGCTGTATCAGACCGATCCTACCTGGCATCTCATAAATCAAAGACCTTCCCCTCCGACTGGCTTCTCCTATGTGAGCGCCTATGCTGGGGCTTTATTTCACAGGCTCTCAGGCTCATCAGAGAATTACGAGACAGTGATTGATTCTTAACTGGAGCCCATCAACCCCAGTTAAAATTTCATAATATTCACATTAATTAAAGTGCTTCATTATCCATTTTCTTTTGCATGGAGTGAGTTGGGCACCTCCGGGCTTTGGAAAAGCAAATATATTTGAAACGAAGCCCTGACTCATTTGGTTTTAACCACCAGGGGAACAGTGGCAAAATTCTAAAACAGGAAGTGTTAGGAAGTAGCTGCCAAAGTACGTTTCCCCGAGTAAAATCACCGGGAGGGGGTCTCATGCTGCCATGGCAGAGGTGCAGATGGACAGCGGGGATTTGGGGCCACAGTTGCTCGGACACGAGAAATGACTCCGTGTTTTATCCACAGTTGTGTGGTAGGAAAGTTCCAAACGCTGGAGGCGGGGTCTGACAGGCTCCACAGTCCAGCAAAAGCACCGCCTGGGCAGCCATGGGTGGTTCTGTTCTTCATTCCTCTCCCCTTCCCTGGAGACCCCCGCACCGGAAGCCCAACATCCCCTGTGGTTTGGACCCCTACAGGAAGAATTTTCTCCTGAAATCCCTATGAAGTAGAAGTGATTATCATTCCTATTTTACTGCAGAAAATTCTAAGATTTAAAGGCTTAGAAAAAGTGTGCAGGACACTCCAGCACCTGCTTCCATCTACATAAACTCCATGGCATTGACACAGAGAAAAAGGATCAGGAACAGACTGAGGTTAGGGGTCACTGCAATTGCCCTGCGAACTTAATTGATCTAAGTTATGCATGTAGAGCACCGGAGACAATGGCGTTATTTTCAAGTGAGGGAATAATCATGCATTTTGAGGGAACACAAAATACTTACCAAGATACACTGTATTCTAGACCATAGCAGAATTCTTTAATAAATTTGATAGAATTCAAATTATATAGAATATATTCTCTGACCATAATATTATTAAATTAGAAATGAATAACAGAAAAAAATGTCTGGAAATAGAGATATTGAGGAAGACTGGAATAGCTGGAGAGATACACCCATGTTCATAGATCAGGAGATTCCATTTTGTTAAAATATCAGTTTTTTCCACATTGATCTCAATCCCAAACTTTATTTTTTTGTAAGATTTAAAAAATCTGATTCTGCAATTAAATGTAAATGAAAAAGATTTTAAATGGGCAAAACAAACAAAAAAGTTGGAACACCTACAGTGTGGTTTCAGGACTTATGATAAAGTTACAGTAATTTAGACAGTGTTATAATTGCACAAAAATATCCAAGTATATAATTTTTTTAAAAAATAGACGATCTGAAACAGGTTTGCATGTGTGAGGTCAAATGATATTTTTTAAAAGGATAAGATTTTCACCAAATCATGGTGGAACACACGGACAACGACCTTGATTCCTACCTCACTCCACATACAAAATGACCTTGGTGTTGAAAAGCTAAAGCTTTAAAACTTTTGATAACACTGAAAAAAATCTTAGTATTTATGTTTCACAAATACTCCTTCAATGCTTTCACAAAAAAAGGATACAAGGAAAATCAATACATTGAACTCACCAAGATTAAAAACAATTGCTCTTCAAAAGTTATAAAAATCAAAATTCAAGCCACAAATTGGGAGAAAAACATTTGCAAAACATGTATTTGACAAAGGAGCTATATCTAGAATATACAGTCAACTTTTGTAGGCCGAAAGTAAGAAGGTGCATTCGGAAAGTGGGTAAAACATCAGAGTAGGTGTGTGGCCATCACATGAGCACGTGGGCAGAAACGCGACAAGCCACGAGGAGAGCCGAAGACGACACCACAGCGGACATCACCCCATCACCATGAGAATGACTACATTTAAAGACCGACCTCACCATGATGCGTCAAGGATGCAGAGCGACTGAAACGCTCCATCATCCAGTGGGAAAGGGAAATGGCACAACCACTGCAGAAGACAATTTGGAAGCTTTTTTTAAGAGTTATTCCAGCATGACCACAGAGCCGCGGGTCTAAACATCAGAGAATTCCCTATGAAAACGCAGCTTCCAGCCTCCCCCCAAGGAAGGCAAACTCCTAGGCTGCTGTCACTTACGACGTTGTTTTGTAACAAACGACGTTTGGGAGGATGCCGGCCTGGTGCCAGTCCCAGAGCCTGGGGTCTGCAGGACACCCCTGGACATCCGGGTCCTTCTCCTCCTGCTGGCCAGGCGAATCTGAATTGCGTTTGTAGGCCTAAGGACTCATGTGCTTTGTTTGAACTTCAGATTCTTTTTTTCATCTTTACTGAACTATACTATACATCCAGTGAACAGCATATATTTATATTTAAGTCACAATCTCATGAGTTTTGACATGTGGTGAAATCACCACCACATCATTAGTGAACGTATCCGTCACCTCCAAGTTCCTTTCGTAATCCCTCCCTCCTCCCCACCCCACCGGCTCCCAGGCAATCACTGTGCGCTTTCTGTCGCAATAGATTAGTTTGCAATTTCTAGCATTTTATAAAAATGGAAATCTATGGAACATGCTCTTTGCTTCCGGCTCTTTTGTTTTAACTCAGCGTAATCCTTTTGACGTTTCCCCCGTGTTGTCACATGTTTCAATAGCTGGTAATGTTTTATTGCTGAGTAATATTTGATTGTATGAATATTCCATAATTTATTCTCTGTTCACTTGTTGGTGGACATTTGGGTTATTTCTATTATTTGGCTATTATGAATATTCATGTTCAAGTTTTTGTGTATTTATGTTTTCATTTTGGGCATGCATATATATAAATCTAATGCATTAGATTAGATGCATTAGATTAGATTCTAAATCTAATGCATTAGATTAGACCCATGGATAATGGCTGCATTATCCATGGGTCTCAGAGGATCCAGGAGCTGGATCCTCTGAGTTACACAGAGAGTGGGGCAGCCTGTGGGCAGGGCTGTGGCCACCGCAGCAGAGCCAGAGTTTTCTGGGGTGTGGGGAGGGAGCAAGCGGGAGTCCTGCTAGCCTGGCTGGAAACGAAGCCCATGAGGACGGCAGCGGCAGTGTAGGGCCTCTCTTTCTGTTCCTCTGCTGGTGAATTCCTTTTCTGGACACCTTGTGCCCAACCACCATGAGCAAGCGGGAGTCCTGCTAGCCTGGCTGGAAACGAAGCCCATGAGGACGGCGGCGGCAGTGTAGGGCCTCTCTTTCTGTTCCTCTGCTGGTGAATTCCTTTTCTGGACACCTTGTGCCCAACCACCATGAGGCCACTGGGAATCTAGCATTTCCTCAGGCACCCAAGCAACTCATCTTTGTTATAAAGCAGAGTCATAAGTGACAGCAGCCTGGGAGTTTGCCTTCCCTGGTGAGAGGCTGGAAGCTGCATTTTAATAGGGAATTCTCTGATGTCCAGACCCACTGTTCTTTGGTCTTGCTGGATGTTTAATGGCAGTACTTGAGTCACTCTGACCTTTGCATGGGGTCAGAGGCCTTCCTGGTGAAGCCTTACGTAGCACATGGTCTGTGCACCCCTGTAAGTTGCACACACTTACGAAGATCAGTGTATTTAATCTTTCCAAGACTGCATGACACAGTTGGTGAATGGTCCCGTGATGCAGGTGGGAAGTCTGATTACAGACGCGTGAGTCACCTGCTCCAGGCCACATCACTAACCACCCGTTTGGTTTTGTGCCCGTTTCTGATGCCAGACTCCAGTACTCAATACTAAGCCCAAGGTTGCTCCTCACCCCTCCCACCCTCAACCCCCTAACCTGGAGACCTGGGAGGCCAGCCTTCCCAGGGTTTATGCTGAAAGGATCAGTTGATGTGATATTTTAGGAAATCACATCATAACTCATCATTCATTAAAGCAGATGATTAATTACAGCAAATAGGACTTAACGTAGAGACCAAATACCTACCTTAATTTCAGTAACTAGGTCTAAACAAGCCCCTCGCTATGGATAAGTCTCAAATCTCTGCTCTTCAGTGCTACCGTCTATACAGTAAACAGAGCTCCCAGCAGCCCATGGCACCAACTTTCTCTCTGGAGAGTCATCTCTTCGGTGAATGTCTCCAGGGAAAAGCGCGGCTCTTCTTGGTCCAGATGCTGATGTTCCGGGGTGCGGGGTCGGGTCGAGGCAGCTGCTGTAGCTCCTCTGTCCACTGCCGCCTCCTCTTCTAGGTTCCATAGGGGCAGACCCCCTCGGAGCATGGGAATGCATGTGAGTTTCGGTCATGCTGCAGTTTTACACCCACACGGGCTGCTGAGAGCTTCTACCATGCTGCCTCTATGGCTGGAACTCTAGTGCTGGCTCAGGACTCCTTGGAGAAACCATAGTGGATGCCTACAGGTTTATGTCACCTCCGCGTCCACCATGAATGGGTTTAGCTTTCTCATGCCAGATCCAGGCCTCAGTCACTCTTGCACATGTGCAGTTTGATGCCACACCCAAATGGCTCAAGGTGGTGGCCAGAGGTAAAAACTCACAGACGTCTCTCTCGCTTCGCACACTGGGCTCATTTTCCTTAAAATGGGTGATTCAGGCCTTTGCCTGTGAGCTTAAGGTGCCCCCCACCCTAGCCACCCGTCTACACGGTGGGCTGCCGGAAGCCTACTCTCTCCCTGCCCGTGCTCCCTGACCCCTGAGTGTGTGGTCTCCAGGTGTGCTGTGTGCCCCGCAGTCTGTAAGTACTAAAAACTCAAACGCTCACATTGCGGTTGTGTCACTGAAGCCACGCCCTATCCCTGACCCGGAGGCTGCCCCGAAGGAAGGGATCATTGTAGATGGACCTCCCTGCTGCAGGGTTTTGTCGGGGCCTCTGCTAGCTGCTGGAGACAGATGTTGTACACTAATTTAATGATGAAAGTCCAAGAGACTGATTCAAAACAAGCACCCGGGTTACTGAAATGGGGCTCGAACCCTTCCGTGACCCAGGGTGGGCAAGACCAACACTGTGCCCACTTCTCCCCAGTGCCTCTGTGGGGCCTGCCTTGCATCTCGGGATGGCATCCTTCCAGCACCTCCCAGCATGGAAACACGAGCTGCAAACCACAGAGGAGTGCAGATCAGCTCACCAGGGCTGCCCCTGGAAGCCCCCAGGTCTGGGGGCCGCCTGCTCTCACTGCCTGTTGGTGCCCTACTCCCACCTCCATCCTCTTGGGGGGAACCAGGGCCAGCCCTTCAGCCTCAAGTCCCAGGTGCCAGAGATAACCAGCAGTGCCCTTAGCTTCAGGCTCTGTTAGGGTGCCCATCTAGCCCAGGTGTCCCTCCCTGCATAAACCAGCCTAAGGCTCCTGCTGGCCTCTGGACTTTCCTTCCTCTGCCCCTGGCTAGAGGCTCGCACCTCCTCAACCCTCACCAACCTGTAAGAGGGGCTGGCCCTTTTCCTTCCTCTGCCCCTGGCTAGAGGCTCGCACCTCCTCAACCCTCACCAACCTGTAAGAGGGGCTGGCCCTGTCCTAGACATCCCCCATAGTGACAGCCTGTTGTGGGCTCTGCTGCAAACAGGAGTACCCCCTCCACCAGCTTCTACCACCCCCTCCCAACACCCCCTCATCCTTTCTCATCACACTCCCTCTGGTTTCACGCTAAGTAAAGGGAAGAGACGAGGCTTTTTTCTTGCCTTCTGTCAAACCATTGCCCAATGATCCTCCTGCTCTAACCAGCCCATCAAGGTGAGTTGGGGAACAAAGTAGGTGGAGAAATTCAGTACTGGAATAGGAGGCGGTGACTCATAGGTTGTGAAGAGTCGGGGGATTGTTCCTGGTGTCCTGGAATTTAGGGGAGCACAGGACCAGCTCACTCTAACTCCTAACCTTAACCCCTAATCCCTAACCCTAACCCAAACCCTAACCCTAACCCCAGACAAATGTGGGCCCCCCAGGGAACTGCCAGGGCAAAGGGAAGAGGGAACATGCCGGCCTGCCACAAAGTCCACCTAGCCCGTGTGAGTGAGAGGTTCAACGTCCACCTGTCAGCCTTCCTGAACGTCCCAAACTCAAGCAAAAAGACGTGGAAGCTAGAGTTTTGTTTGGTGCCCTAGTTGTTTTATAGACCAGCCAAGTGCAATAGTGAGGAGGGCAGGGAGTCGAACGAGGAGTTGGATCTGTAGCTGACGGAGAGCAGCCAGCTGAGAGAACCCACAACCTCTGGACCAGCCCACACCACGAGTTTCTAATAGTTCCCCAATTCTCAGAGACAGAAAAAAGTTCAGAATATTTTTTTCTACTTTTCCATCCATTCCTGTAAAATAACTTCCCTCTTGTTCAAACAAGAGAGCAAAGGTGAAGGCGGGCGGCCAACTGGGTGGAAGAAATCCCTTTCCAATAGGTATTTTCCTAACTCCTCTCTTAATCCCGCAAACCGTTTCACTCTGGCCAGCCCTGAGGATTATGTGTCAAACATGAACGGTGTCCTGTGGTTAAGACACGATATGAAGTCGTAGTGGGAAATTCCACTCTTACTTTAGGGAGAGCGTTTCCCCACGCAGACTGGAGCGGCTCTCTGTTTCTATGCATTGGCGAAATTGAATTCTGTTAATGCTGGCTTAAACTGTTTTTATGACTATAGCTGATGACACCAACAACTAAGGAGTTCCAAGACGAACAGAGACAGTCCTTGGTCAGAAAACACAATGTTGCCCCCGCAGAGGACAGTGAAGGGGAGGAAGTGGGGCGTGGAACAGGAAATGCTGACGGTGCTCTCTCCAGTCAGAAACATCCTTGATGACTGCCATTTGTCTACCAGGAAGAGCGATGCTGTTCGAGTCATGCACGGCCTTAATTGCAGTAAACTAAGACATTTGCACATTTGCAAGGACCACTTTAAAAGTCTTTCCATCCTTACAGACCCACGAAGAACAGCGGGGGCTGCAACACGGAGGGAAACAGGCAGAGAAAGAGGGGCAGTGGGCTTCCCCACCCCCGGCAGCCTCCCCGCGGGACCACCCAGGGCACTGATATTCCCAGCGTCAAGGCTACTCCCTGTCCACTGCTTAGTTCCAGAAGACTTTCTGCAGAAGGACAGGGCTCCGACTTCAACTCTGCTCCCAAGTCAATGCTAAAGCAAGAGAACTGAATCTCAGGCTCATTTACACTGAATTCATCAAGACCCAACTCATTCACCCCCCAGCGCCGACTGTTTGCAAAGAAGAAACACAAACACAGCCATCACAAGACAAGTTATCGACAAACAGCAAATAAACAATCAAGGCACAAGGTCAGGCTCTTTGCCACTGGTGTTTGAAGAGTAGCAGATTCTGTGTAAGGAAGAGGCCAAGGGCACACAGGAGGTGTTCCTTGGAGCTCAGGTGGGGCCCTGGACATTCCTAAGTATTGACGGGGCACTAGGTCAGGTGACCTTGTAACTCCCAAGGTTAAAGGAGCCCGCATTTCCAGGCAGCACTTGAAGAGCAAGGGGAAGCTGCCTGTAATGCCTCAGGAGCAGCAACGCCCTCCCCACCTGCTCCCCAAAGGGAAATCCCAGACGCTGGATTAAAAATGCCAAGGGCCTTACTCCTGGTTCCGCCTGGAGTCCTCCCCGCTCCCTGGCCCCTCCTCACCACACCTACCTGACCAGAGCCTCTTCCATTTCGTGCTTCTGTGCCCTGGATGACTCTGAAACCCCAGCTTCATCATCTCTGCAACAACCGGGAAAAAAATGCTCAATGTTAGCATTTCAAATTTTAACTCTATCCTAAGTTTATATATTTATAGTATACATTTATAACATGCCATATATAACCTCTATGTATATACACCTAAATGTATGTACACTTATAAATATCAAGTTTATTTACATGTGTTATTGAAATGATTAACTGCATTAACTAAAGCAGGGTGATCATAAAATGGAAGAAAAAGTAGGTTTTGCAAAAATAAAGCAGCTAAATAACAAAGAGAAAAGGCAAAAGGGCGAAGTAAATATAACAAAAACTTTTTTTAAGAAGTAAATGTAGTTAAGCACAAAACTTTTCTGTACTGGTTAGGAATTTATTCATCCCCAAGTCACAGGAAACCAATTATGAAGCCACTATTTCTTCAGGCAGCATGAAGTCCGTAGACGGACACCACACACCAACTCTCACAAATGTACCATCCACCCTTCTCCTGTGTTGACTTTTATCTTTGTGCTTTTTGTCTCATGCTCACCAGACAGCTGCTGTAGCTCCAGACATCACATCCTTATGAGGATGGGAGGAGGAAGGGCTTTCCCAGCTCACTTGTTCCTTTCGTCTCTCCTTAGGACCCTGCAACAAACTTGTCACGGACGTCAGAGTCCAGCTCAAACTGTCCACTGCCTGTTGAGAGGGAGGCTGAGAAGCCTGCAAATGGCCTGCTCCAACCAGGGTACATCGGCTCAAGCTGTGCACATGCCGCCTTCAGCATAAACAGGTCTTGTTTGCAAGGCAGAATGCAGGTGACATCCTAGTGACACCCCTGAGCATTCTAGAAGCCAAGGTAAAAGGAGAAATTCAACTTTGACCAAAATAAGCAAAATGATTAACTTATTTTGCTTATTTTAGGAGGCACATGTCACTTAGGTCCCCAGGGAGGAGACCCTGCGCAGGCTGCAGCTGGACAACGTGCTTGCTTGCTGGTGGCTTTACTGTGGCAGCATTGTCTACAGGAGGAGCCACACTGCAGCGCTGTCAGCAGGTAGGCAGGGCTGCTCCACACAGGCTATCCCTCTGTCCTCTGTACCCCCTTCACCCCTGGCCACCATGCCCTTCACTCTACCTGGCCCATCCCCCTCCAACTGTGCCCCAGTAGGCACTCTGTGTCAGCTCTGGGACTGCGGTGTCCTTTGGATTACCGTTCCCTCCATGGTGTCTCCATGTGCCTGACACTCCAGGATAGATCCTCTGGAAGCCACAGCCTGGTCCCATGCACGAGGTCCTGCTGGGGAAAGGGAGGCCTCATCTCCCCAGGGTCAAGACCCTCCCTCCAGGAAGCCCCTCAGAGCTGGAATCAGGGAGACATATGGGCTGGAGGTCAGCAACATGGTGGACATGCAATGTCCCCTGCAGTGCCAGGGCCTGCGGTGGTGGACACCAGGCCAAGACAGAACTCACCTTCTTTCCTATGTTTGCTGCACCCAGCAGACCCCGGGCACGTAGATGATGTTGGAGAGGTATACAACTAGCAAGTGCGCAGGGGCAGCCTGTGTCTGCAGGTGATAGAGGTCTGTCGTGGGCCGGATGGGGACCCCAGAAGACATGCCCGCATCCAAACTCCAGGAATGTGTGGGTGTGGTTATGCTTGGATTAAAGGCCTTTGCACAATAAGTTATGATTTTGAGATGAGGAGACCATCCTGGATTATCCATGCGGGCCCTAAATCCAATGACAATTGTCCTTACAAAGGACAGAGGAAGACAGAGGCAGAGGTTGGAGCAATGTGTCCACAACCCAGGGGTGCCTGGAGCCCCAGATGCTGGCACAGGCAGGAAGTATGTCCAGAATTGGTGGGTTCTTGGTCTCACTGACTTCAAGAATGAAACCACGGACTCTTGAGGTGAGTGTTACAGTTCTTAAAGAGGGTGTTTCTGGAGTTTGTTCCTTCAGACATTCAGATGTGTCTGGAACTTCTTCCTTCTGGTGGGTTCATGGTCTCACTGTCAGGAGTTAAGCTGCAGACCTTTGTGGTGAGTGTTACAGCTCATAAAGCCAGTGTAGACCCAAAGAGTCACCAGCAGCAAGATTTATTGCAAAGAGGGAAAGAACAAAGCCTCCACAGCCTAAAGGGAACCCCAATGGGTCACCGGTGCTGGGGCAGGCAGCCAGCTTTTATTCCCTTCTCTGACCCCACCCACATCCTGATGATTGGTCCATTTTGTAGAGAGCTGATTGGTCCATTTTACAGAGAGCTGATTGGTCCATTTTGACAATGTGCTGATTGGTGCATTTACAATGCTTGAGCTAGACACAAAGTGCTGATTGGTGTGTTTACAATCCTTGAGCTAGACAGGGAGTGCTAAACAGAAAAGTTCTCCAAGTCTCCAATAGGTTAGCTAGATACAGAGTTAGCTAGATACAGACTACCAATTGGTGTATTTACAAATCTTGAGTTAGACACACAGTGCTGATTGGTATATTTATGATCCTCTAGCTAGACATAAAAGTTCTCCAAGTCCCCACCAGATTAGCTAGATACAGAGTGCTGATTTGTGCACATACAATCCTCTGGCTAGATACGAAAGTTCTCCAAGTCCCCATCTGGCTCAGGAGCCCAGCTGGCTTCACCTAGTGGATCCTGCACGAGGGTTGCAGGCGGAGTGCCAGTCAGTCCTGAGCTGCACCTGCACTCCTCAGCCCTTGGGCTGTCATGGGACCAGGCACCACAGAGCAGGGGGCGGCACCCGTCAGGGAGGCTCCAGCCAAGCGGGATCCCACCACAGGGGGGGAACTCAGACATAGAGGGCTACAGGTCCGGAGCCCTGCCCTGTGGGGAAGCAGCTAAGGCCCGGTGAGATTTTGAGTGCAGCGCTGGCGGGCCAGCACTGCTGGGGGACCCGTGGCAACCTCTGCAGCTGCTGGCCCAGGTGCTAAGTCCCTTAGCCACAACCCGCCAGAACTCACGCTGGCCTGGACGCGTGCCATGTGCAGCCCTGATTCCCGCCTGCGCCTCTCCCTCTGCACCTCCTGGCAAGCAGAGGGAGGTGGCTCTGGCCTCGGCCAGCCCAGAGAGGGGCTCCCACTGTGCCATGGCAGGCTGAAGGGCTCCTCAAGAGTTGCCAGAGTGGATTCCGAGGCTGAGGAGGCGCCGAGAGTGAGGGCTGCTAGCACATTGTCAGCGCTCAGAAGGAGCCACCCCTAAGACTTGGCAAAGACTGTGGGCCTGCTGCCCTCTGGATTCCAGACTTACGGTCTCCAGTCCCAGAGGAAGATATGCTTCTGCTGCTTTAAGCCTGTTTGTGGTCATTTTTTCTGGCAGCTGCAGAGCACAAAGACGGTGCAGAAAGGAGGAGGCTTCAAAGACAGAGACAGACACTGGGCAGAGGGCAGAACCCAGGTGCTGGGTGACACTATGTAAGCCAGGCCAGAAAGACCATGAAGATGGGAGGCCAGCTCCGTCCATAGAGAGAAGGAGCAGCACTCTCTCAGACTGCCTTCTGCAGGAGTGCCACTTCTGGAAATCAGCATGACACCTCTAGGCCCTGGTCCCCATCTATAGAAAGGGACAATGACCCTGCTTGCCTTACAGAGAACTGTGAGGGTTAAATAAACTGAATAAACATAAATCACTTAGAAGCTTTATGTATCAATACTGTCATGATTTTTCCCTTAATTTCTCAAAATAGCCCAAACTGACCCTTTGGATGCAGGGGACTATGAAAGGGCCTCTTGTGAATGGCTGAAATGACCACATCTCACTTGCTCTCCACCCTGCACACAACTTCAACAGACACTGAGTAGAATCAGCCCCGGCTCCGACCATCTTGATGGGCCCCCTGCAATGGATTCCGGAATCACGCTTACATTCCTGGAGTGTTTTTGTAAAGCCTGTTTGGTCCTCTGTTTGCCCTGAAAGCTCAGGGTGGCAACCTGCTGTTATTTTTCCAGGGGGAAGCTCAAAGTGTGAGCAGCCCCGTGTCTCATGAGAAGACACGTGCCCAGGCCTGCAGCCTGCAGAGCTGAACGGAATCTGAAAACAGAAAATCTGACTTATCAAGAGATAATCGAGCTCCTGAAAACACCGTTTTCTTTCATTTGACCACGAGGACACTATTTCTGGATCCCAGACTTCATGGAGAAGGCCAAGGGAGACGCTTTCTCCCCTCTCCTCCCGGACAACGCTGCTGTGAAGGCGGTGGCAGGGCCGCGTGGGGTCCATGCTGCAGGAGGTGGGTGCTGCCCTCTTGCCCCCAAGGCATCTGCTGGCCAGTGTGGACATGCTTCCTCCCGGGTGCTGAGAACTTGCTCTTCAAATGAAACAGAAAATGTATTGTGAGTGATAACCACAGACAGGCCTGTTTACAAGAGACGCACAGCCTCTCCTGGAAGTGGGGCTGTAAATTATTTCCCGATGTCTCTCTGTGGTTCCACAGCCTCATGAGGCCCCCAGGAACAGAAACAAAGTGCAGGCAAAGCCTAGTTCCAGGGCATATCGGCACCAAGCTGCAAACCGCCCCGTAAACAGGTGATTTATATCCTGCAATTGACAACAAAACACTGACTTCACAAGTGACTATTAAAATATCGTTAGATCAGGAAAGTGTGAGAAGGCGGTTAATAAAATCAGAACAGAGCAGCATCGCCAAGTGATGGCAGCCCGGCCTCCTGTGGAGAAGTCACCGGCCCACAACCACCACAAGCTTCCCTCCAAGCTGCGCTCACCCCTCGTCCTCATGAAGCTTGCAGGAAACGCCACCATCTCTGTTCGGGTTGAGTTTGTAAATTAAAACCTCAAGTCGGTGTTCTCTGCGTTTTCTGAGCCTCCCAGTCAACTGGAAACCCAGAGCTGTGGAGTGGGAGCTCGGGAGCCTTGTGTAAATAGGCTTCTCCGCAGACACAGATGGAGAGCTCTGTGATCCTGGCTTTGGCTTTGCCACTTCATGCTTTTCAAAATTCCTCCAGCTCTGGCAGTGATTATGGCTGCTTACTGTGTGTGATTTTCACATGTGCTGGTCACTTGCTTGCTTGGATGTGGTTTCATTGTGCTGTAAGCTCCTGTGCGATGTGGCCTTATGTTTCCCTAACCCTTTCCCTGTTCTGTAGAAGAGAATAATTATGCACTCACCTGGCACAGTCAGGTTTGCTGGCATCCTGCTGGTCAAGTGAAGCCTGGTTTTCAGCCCAGGGTCTGAGTCAGGGACCCAGCAAGGCATGGAAACCAAGAGGAGCAAAGAACTCAGTGGCCTTTAAAGTAATCATCTCGTGGAGAACGGTGGCTCTGAACCCTCCCTCTCCTTGGTGAGGATCTAAGTTCTCATGGGGCAGAGACAGGCAGGGACAGAAGTCAAGCCCATTAACCCCAACTCCAGAGGAATACAATGTGTTCACTGCAAGCATTTCCATTTTTCCATGTCAACACATTGCAATACTGGTCTGGGGCCCTGGTGCTACACGGTCACCTCTCCCCTCCAGGGAAGGCTGGGAGGCTCAGAGGGAGCCCCTCTCATACCTTTGACTCTGCGCCTCCATGGAGGTGCACCAAGGCTTGGGCATGAACTGGCCAGGTTTGCAGACAGCCAGGACACCTGGGAAATATCCTCTGCTGTCTGGAGGTGCTGGCGCCTTTCTGCCAGGGGGCTTGCCTGTGAGTCCGCCCCCAGCCCCCTCCTGTGAAACTCAAACCCTCCCAGCCAGGCCAGGAGCACTGGTCAGTGGGAGTGATGGGCACGGCGGAGGACGTCACCCTGGGTCCCTGGAGCAGAGCAGGCCCCTGTCTATCAGTGTGCAGAGCTGACACCCCAAGGAGCTGGGCCCGCAGCACCCACATGGCTTATGGTAGCAGAAAGCACAGCCATGTCCAGGTGCTGGGTGTGGGGACCACCGAGTGGGGCTCCTCACCCAGACCCAGGCCCAGGGCCTGGTGGCACAGGAAGCCCTGAAGACTGAGCTGGACTGGCTGAGAAAGAGACGGAGGACCGGGGGTTGCCGCCCAGGACACATTGCCCCAGTGGGAGGTCAGAGGGGCTTGCACCCAGCAAGAACCACACGGGGCCAGGCAGCCCAGGAGACCCTGCGAGGCGTGGAGCAGCACGGGGCTCTATGAGGGCTCCCAGGACTCCCTCAGCGCCAGGGCAAGTCGCCTCCTTCATCTGAAGACCTTCAAAGGGCTGGCTCCTAGGCGGCAGCAAGGGAGGCAGGGCAGGCAGGAGGATCGCAGATGTGAGACATCCTGCGTGATTCTGGAAGCTGGGCAGCCTTCCCCAACGGTCACACTCAGCCTGCCACGTCTTCTGGGCTCCCAGCTGAGCCCTCAGGCCTGACCCCCACTCCTCCCTCACCACCGTGTGGCCACCACCCACCCTGCCATTGTCACATGACCTTAGGGATACTCCTGTCTCCATGAGCCCTTGTATTTTAAGAAGGAACCTGGGATTCTGAAAGTATCCCTAGGCCTTAAATAAAGGAACAGGCCAGGCACGGTGGCTCACGCCTGTAATCCCAGCACTTTGGGAGGCTGAGGCAGGCAAATCACCTGAGGTCAGGAGTTTGAGACCAGCCTAGTCAACATGGTGAAATCCCGTCTCTATAAAATACAGAAACTTGCCAGGTGAGGTGACAGATGCCTGTAATCCCAGCTACTCAGGAGGCTGAGGCAGGAGAATCATTTGAACCCAGGAGGTGGAGGTTTCAGTGAGCCAAGATCATGCCACTGCACTCCAGCCTAGGTGACAGAGTGAGACTCTGTTTCAAAAGAAAAAAAAAATAAAGGAACTCCTGCTGCCACCCTTCGGGAACTGCAGATGGGATGAGCAGGGGGACAGGAGAGTGGGGTGAGGGGACAGCCGCTCCACAATGCATCCTGGGTGTCTGAGCCTGGGCTCCTACAGGGCTGGCGGTTGTGGGATGGGATGAGGACTCCGGAATATCGTGGATGCCTTGGAGGACCTCCTCTCCCCAAGGATGTAACGCTACTCCCTGAGGTCACTGCTGGACAGCGGACACAGCGTGGTCACCTGGGCTGCCTCTGGAGCTGGGGCTGGTAGAACCTCAGCACCACTGAGATGTTCACATCTGCACAGAGACTGCCTTCCGCTGGGCAGAAAAGAGGAGAAAGAAGGCTTTGGGGGCCCCGAGCTGGGCTGCCTCCTGCTTACCAGGGCCTACAGTCACCAAGATCACACCCCAGAGTTCAAAGAAGAAAACTGGATTCTTGCCTTCAACATGTGTGGAGCCACTTGGAAAATTTTATACATTCTTCAACCCCCGTCTTTCTATCAGCTGCTTGTTAAACGTAGCTACATAGCTACATGGGCTTTCTGTACAGCAGATTATTTAAATCATTTGCTTAAAAGCTCTACTTTATTCACATTCAAATTCAGTTATCTGAAATTTACTTTTAAATCATGTGTGCATTACAGATCGTAGTAACTATGATTAGGAAATATGTCAGGCACCGACAAATAAATCAACAACTGATCAAATGATAAATTGGCCATGGATGTTTGACTCACTTTTTAATCCAGAATTCCATCTGCAATACTCAACGTGTGTTCAGAGGTCCAGGTTTCTCTGTACGCCATCTCAACTTGCTCAGGCAGAACTAGCCCTGTCTCCAATACAAGTCAGAGCACTGAATTCCATATGCCTTTAATTCCATGCCTACCTCATCTGCTTGTTCCAAGGAACAAAGAAGAACGATGGAGAGATTTCCACACTGCTTAGCATTTAGAACCTGTGTAATTTATTGTTTTCTTCCTGTTTCTCAGGATCTCTGTAAATGCTTCAAATCACAAGTGACTTCGGTATTGCTTTACCTTACAAGAAAAACAGGCAAGAAGAAAGTAACTGGTAATTATCCATTTAAGTAATTAAGAAAACTGATTAACAGACAAAAGTATTCTTCCTGAAGGAATTTTAAAAGAGATTTCTACTATCTACTGCACCATTTTTGAAATAGCATAAGGGAATGTCAAGAAAAATTAATGGAGTAATTTCTTAAATATGATGAGAGAGAGATGCCTCGAGAGAGAGATGAATTCCCTGAGCCTGAAGGTTCCCCTTTGAGACGGTCGTCTCCAGGCCTGCAGCATCAGCGTCACCTGGGAACCCGCTGGAAAGGCAAATCCCAGCCCTTCCAGCCCTGGGGAGTCTGAAACTGTGGGAGGTCTCCAGCAGATCTCCACATGCACCAGTTTGAGGACCCCTGCCCTAAATCCCGGCTTGGGGCCTTCCCTTGGGACCATACCTGCTGCAGTCACCAGAGCCGCGTCCTCGCACTCACTGCCGGCCAGCTCAGGGCAGTGTGGAGGGGGGATGGCTTTCCCCGGTCCCACCACTGGTGTGGTAGCCAGGGTTGCTGCCCAGGCCAGCGCCGTCCTCACTGTTCGTCCGTGGACTGGCAAGAAGCTGCAAGCCAGGTGGGAGCCCGCGAGGACAGGCAGTTCCCTCAGGACCTGTGGGCTCTGTGCTGCCATCTGCAAAGCCAGAAATGGTGAGCACTGAGTGAAATCAAAGCAAAGCTGGGAGCTCTTCTCTCCAAGGTTTTCTCCCCAACACCTGTGCCGCAGGTGCCTGGGAGACTTGTTCCTGTCTGAAATTCAGATGTCTAGCCTGAATTCTAGAGATCCGACGCTGAGTCCCTGCTTTGGTGGGATTCTACAGCTGAGCCAGAGACAGGCCACCGATGATGGCATCAGCCACCCTGGGCACAAGAGAAGGCCTGGGAGCGCACGGAGTCCAGCCTAACGCCCTTTTCTTCCACATTAATCTAGAAGTTTAAGCCACTTATAATAATAATAAATTGAGAAAGTAACAAACATTAGCAACATCCCAATTATAAAAATATAAAATCATTAAGCAGCAGCATAAAAGTTGCTTTTGAATCCGATGAATCGGTTCACACAGATGAACATGCTGGGATGCAGCGTGTTTTGGGGGCTGTAAGGGAGGGGCTGTGGGAACCTGAACTGCTCTAAAGCCGCAGTCATTCTTCAGTGCTTTCTCAGCACAGAGAAGGATGGCATGGAAATCGACCACAGCACCCCTCACCCTGCGTCCTGCATTCAGCCCCTCGGAGACGTGGCCCTCCACTCCACACCCACCCAGCCTGTGGGGCCACATCATCGGTCAGTTTGCAGCCGGGCGGGCAGCTGAGTCCGGACGCAGAGCACAGCTCAGGGAGCTGGAGGAGCTGCGCAGCACGGAGCATCAGGTTCTGGACCATCCATCGCTCATAGGGTGTCAAAACTCTTTCTAGATAATTTAACGTTTTAAGAAAAAGCAAAAAAGTGCAGAAAATTTCAGAAAATGTATCTGAGGAGATTTATGTGAACTTAGGATGGGAGAGATATTTTTAAACATGGCCCCTAATGTGGAAAATCTCCAAAAATCAATTTGGCTGGTTTGGATAAAAGTGAAAAGCTAGCGTATAAAAAAGCAAATGTATTTTTAAAAAGTCAGTTCACAATTTTAAAAAAGTGCTAATGGGCATGAATAGTAGAAAACATGTCCATCCACACGGCAATGGTTCCAAAAGTGGGGACTAGATCAGAGTAGGGAAGGGAGCGCCCCTTCACCCCCTGCAGAACAGAGAACCCAGGTCCTGGGAAGGCCACCAGGAGCAGGGCAGCCCCAGGACCGGCCTCTCGAACCGTCCAGCCTCTAACTGCAGCCTCGAGCAGAGACCACTCCTTTGAGCCCGCCAGGAACAAGCTCAAAGTGCAACTCCAGAAATACTCATTTCAAGATGTTCAAAGCAAAAAATCGGAAGCACTAAGTACACCATCCAAGAAAAGGGCCTAAAGAAGAAAGAAAACCACGCCGTTCAGGGCACTCTGTGCTGTGAAAATGAGGCTCAGGGAAATTAGGGGAGATAAGATCAAGACTTTTCCTAATGGGAAGAGTTTAGAAAGCATTGTAAAAGGTGCTACCTTTTTGTGATCACATGTCTGAAAAAACAAAATAGAGAACATATGAGTATGAATTTATGATGATACCTACATAGAAAGATGCACACACACAAATTACGTTTTTTATGTTCACCTCTTATCTGATTTCTATTTGACATCATGATGACATTTTTACAGTTACTATGCTTATACTAAAACAATTAAAATGATAGTAGAACAGAAAAAACCTCTGAAGGTTCTATTTAACTTCTCTATAGAACAAGGAAATTTCACAAAGCTCTGGAAAAATGCTCTGTGGCTTGCCTGAAACACGGCCTTCTCCCCCAACCCCAACAGATGTTTATGGTAGCACGAACTTCATAACCCTGCCCCATGTACCATCCAAAGGTACTCTGTGGATAAAAAGAGATTTTTTTAGAAACACCTTGACATATGGAAAAATTAATGTGGATATTCAAAAATAAAGTGTTATTATGACTCCACAACTCACAAAATTCACAGGAATGAGTGCCAAGACAGGATTTATTTTTAAGGATTTTGTTCATCCTTATCATCTGGATTCTTGAAGTCTATGACAGTGACTCTCAAAGAACCTTCCAAGGTCTTGGTGATCCTAGGTGGCTTTTAAACAAGCCTCTTTGGAGACGTGGCTGGCCCTTGTGTCTGTAGGAGCCTTGGCCCCAGCAGGCCATCTAAATCTTCCTCATGTCAGAACGTCAGCCAACTATAAATAACCTAGACTTCCACGTCTGTGTGGCTCGGTAATTTCTCTTCCTTTCCCCCTAGGGCTGAATAGCTCCTTCTACAAATAGTAGCAGAGAGCCCTGTGAAACCCCTTTAAAAGCGTCCACAGGCCGCCAAGACTTCACGACCATAGATAAGATGAATAATTTCAGGCCCAGTCCCACTCTGCCATGGCCCCCGATTCGTCAACTCCAGGGCTCCGGAGAAACCCAAGCACAATTGCCAACAGGCTTCATTGAAATGAAAACATCATTTTTCCTTCCGTCCATCTCAGGGAAGCCTGGAACTGCCTCTGATAATTAATCCACTGAGAGAAATCAATACTACAACTCGTTGAAGACGAAACAACCCGTAGCAAAATAAACTTGCCAGTGATGCTTCAGCAGTTTCTGCAAGCACACACTGTCAGCTGCAGATGTGGAATCTAAATAAATGTTGCTTTCTCTCCAAAAATAATCCCACCCAGAAAGTCAATTACCCTGAACCATTTTATGTTCTATGCCGCTTGTGTTATAAATACAGCCTTTGTTCTCCCAATGTGGGCTAGTTGGCTTCCTTTTCCCATTAGAGTAGCAAATGAGGCTACAGTTTGATAGTTGGAAACAGACAGAGAGTTTCAGGTGTGAATGATGGATGAATAATGAAGAAAACACAGATTCGTCCCATGCGCCATTTGTAAATCCAGGGTGAGTTTTCGGGATTTACGTGTGTTTGTCGTTGGCTTAGGTTTTTACTTCTTTTTGCTTTTTGAATTTAATTTTTCATTAGAAAGGCAGGTTAAGCCAGCCACACACACTGACTCGTCGTTTAGCCCATGGCTCATGGTAGAGTGTGGTGACTTCACAAAGTACAGAAATGACTGAGGGCCAGGGCATTTGTTCATAAGAAGCAATGGTATAGCCAGTGTTTGATGGGCCACCATTCATGCAGAAATGAAATTGGAATAAGTAAATCCACCATGGCAGAGTATTAGGTTTCCATGAGAAAAGCATTGTCACGGCAAAGGTCCTGCCTGGCCGCCTCTGGGTGACCTGTTGGCTGACACACCTGAGGCTGGCTAGGCTGCATTACCTGCCCAGGCAGATGGAAAGGGGAGAGGCGACAGCTGTGCTGGGCGGGCATCCCTGTGTTTGGCACTTTCGCATGTTCTGTTTACCAATTCTTACAGCAATAATCATAATAGTGCCTCTCTCATGGGGTTACCATGAGGATTCATAAAGTGTTATGTCCAATAGGGCTTAGAACAGTGTTGGAGTGTTTCTGGAGCTCCGGAAGTGTTTTTTTGTGTGTGTTGGTTTGTTGTTGTTGTTGTGTTTTGTTTTGTTTTGTTTGTTGTTTTGAGATAGACTTGCTCAGGCGGGAGTGCGGTGGTGCAATCACAGCTCACCGCAGTCTCAACCACCTGGGCTCGAGTGATCCTCCTGCCTCAGTCTCCTCAGTAGCTGGGACTACTGGCACCACAGTCAGCTATTTTTTTTCTTTAATTTTTGTAGAGATAGGATCTCTCTCTGTTACCCAGGCTGGTCTCAAGCTCCTGGGCTCAGTCAATCCTCCAGCTTCGGCCTCCCAAAGTGCTGCGATTGCAAACATGAGCCACCACTTGCAGCCTGTTATTTCTGTTGGTAACCCAGAAAGACTTGCTTGAATTTACACAGGAAGGGTGAGGCAAAGAAGAACCTGACCACATCATTTAGTCTCCAAACTTCATCCTGTTACCATCATTTCCAGAAGCAGAGAGAAGGCGAATGAAGGCTTTGGCATGAGCTTGCTTTAGGAGCAGCTGGGTAGGTAGGTAGGTGAGGCCTCGAGTTCTTTTGAAAACTGAAGCTACTTTGGAAAGAGCCACACATTGTTTTTGCCTTCTAATCCCTCTCCTTCCATCTAAAGGAACAATATAAAATTCCCTATTAAAATCAAGTTTTCCTTTATACAATGAACACACTCATTGAATGAAAAATTGGAAGAAGACAAAGAAAATATAGAGAAAAGGTGTTTCATGTTGTCACTGAAGACAAAGAAGAAACACCCCCATTATCAGAGAGGGCCAGTGCTGTGGAAAGTCTCCACTTGCCCTGCGTGAACCTGGGTGGCTGCTGTGACATCCTTTGTAACTGAAGTAAAGTAAGACGATCACAGGCCTTTTGAGTCAAAAGTTGAGCCCAATTCTGAAGGTGCAGTCTGTTCTGTTGGCTTTTAAAACCTGCAGCAGAAAATGAAAATGCATCTCTGCTGGGGAGAAAGGAGTCTCACCCTAGGTAGGGACAGACACTCCAACCATGGCGCTCCATCTTCATCCTCAGTTCCCAAATATATTCACATATGTAATGTCTTCCCTGAGGTCTCCACCAGTATGTCTCCCGAGTGTAGAATTCTGTGATGAAGTTTTAACCCACCTCCAAACCTCTTCCTTCATACAGTTTCATGTTCGCATTTTGCAAAAGGCAACAGCCTCAGTCAGGCTTAAAAGGAGGTGATACTAATTATGCACAGATACCCCGAGCTGCAGGATAATCCATTAGCCACACCTCCCTTCCTTGCAAACAACATTTGAGGAAGATGCTCCATATCTCAGAGCCAAGGGCTCAGTTCATTAGAGCTGAGCTTAGAAAGCCTGTCCGGGCTTCCTCTCCCTCTTCTCCCTCCTTTCAACACACTGAAGCTTTCCCTGGAGTTCAGAACAGATTGAAATGATTTTGGAGTCTCCCTCTGGGGAGACGTGAAAGCTCTTTCCGTAGCAGAGGTTGGTTTTCTGTTATTGATCTGTTCCCTGCTCACCTGCAGCCACAGTGCCCGTCGTTTATTTATGAGTCACAGCAACGCCGGATCCAATTATAATCATTATCTTGACGAATGCTGTAACCGGCGGGTAGAGCATCCCCAGGCATGGCTGTCCCTGGGTTCCCACTCACCAAGGGAGCTCAGCCTCTCTCTCTCGCTGGTCTCCTCTGGGTGTCCCTGGGAGGAGAGAGCCCTGGGAGGAAAACCTGGAGGGGATGAGCCTGGACTCAGAGGGTGTGTCCAGTCCCTGCTGTGGCTTTCAACACCCCAGGTTTGCATCTTCATTTCCAGTGCAGGAGAAAGAAGCTGAGGCCCACCAGCAATGGCCAGGAGATCCTGTGCAGGGAACTCAGCGAGATGCTCCTTAGACACAGACCAGCATCCTCCAGGCAGCCAAGAGGACTGCAGACAGAGCAAATTCTGGCATGTTACCCAGCCTGGCATAGCCGTGGAGAGCCTGCAGGGGGGAGGAGCACTGAGGAGGAGTGGGCGGCGCCCTCGGCCCTGTCCTTAGTTCCAACCGCATTCCCCAAGCCGCCCTGGCTTAGTAAGGGAGGAGTCGCCTCCCCACACACGCCGCTGCTCTATGGCCGTGCAGATGTCCACCAGCAGCCTCTGTGGGACCCTCGTGGAAAATACGTGGGCACTGGGGCAGATCCTGTGACTGTTGGGAGGTGGCCTGGATGCCGCCCTGCAAGGCTGTTATTCCCCGGCTACAAGTGGTCGTCATTTCTGAGTGGCCGGAGTGGCGCGGCTTTGGCCTGCCTTGTCCACTTAAAAGATCATTCATCACCACCCCAGTTTATAAATCAAGGAGGCCGACTCGCTGTGCCACGATGAGGTCAGGCGCCCGGGAGTACTTAGCCAATTCCCAGCCCGGCCGCGCCCTCCTCTCCTCGGCAGCGGCCCATCCATCATTCCGCACCCACCGAGGCAATGCTGCTGACAGAGCGCCCGCCAGTCAGACAATGTGATCCCCCAAGACTCGGGGGCCAGAGCTCTTTAAAATTTCCAACCAGTTCCTTAGCCTTTTGTGTTAACAAAACCTATTCATTTCAGGATTTGGCAGTTCAAATTATTTCAGACAAGACCCCAAGACAAATGGTTATATGATAAAGTCACAGGGCGCAAGTGGCTGCGGCAGAGGGCTGGATGCTGTTCACTGAGGGGGGGCGGGGAGAAAGGAACAAGGCGAGGCCCCCAACTGGGCTGGGGTCCTGGCTTGGGTCCTTGGCTTCCCTAGGCGGCACTGGCCCACCAAGGGCTGCCTACGCTCAAACTGTGCACATTTTGAGTTTATTTTCTGTGGTGGGTAAATAGGAAGAACTCAGCAAGGAGCTATTTTTCTTCTTATATTGCATTACCTGCTAAGTTGCTTTTACATATTTCAAACAGAGTTGTTGGGGTTTTTTTTATTATTATTCCCTGCAAAGAGAAAACATAAATTGTCTACTGTCCAGCAGAAAGTGTGGGAGGTAAGTGTAAGTGGAGGCGACAGCTCCCGTTTCCCTTGCCCCAGCGGGAGAGTGATGGGCAGGGATGGAAAATTGTGTTTGAAGCAACATCGTGACGTGCGATGGCCTCCCGTTCACATGACGATGAGCAGAACAGCCAGTGGGACCGTTCTCCTCAGTCTCTTCGGGAGAAACAGGGTGGGTGTGAGGAAGGACAGGGAGAAGGGGCGGAAGGCCTTTTGTAGGACCTTTGGACTCAGAAGGTAATGAAAGCATAATTGCAAGGAGTAGGTGGAGGGTCTGGGCGCGGCCCACCCCGATCCTAGCTCCGGTTTGTGACCCCATCTCTGTTGCATGAAGAACCCAAGCCACAGGCCCAGGCGGGAACATCCGGCCCCTGCCACGGCGGCATCAGATCCTGCCAGGGATGTCCCTTCATCGGAGAAGCCACCCACAGTGTGACACGAACATTCTTTCAATCTCTCTTTGCTTTGAATGAAGGGAAAGGGCCAGGGCACATCCATAAAGAACAGATTGAGGATGGACGTGCTTGGCCACCCTCCTGTCTCCGAGAATTCTCTACGTCCCAGGAGGCAGCAGTGCCAGGGTTTGGGGATCCACTGGAGACGACAAAAGCGCTGTCCTCACACATGGCACCTCCTTCCCTCTCTCTTCTTCAGCTAAAAGGAAATATAGTTTGGGTTTATTACTTATTAATTTTGTTGCTTCATCCTCCTGGAAAAACCGTTGCTGTCGCTGCCCAAGAATATTCACAAGCTGGTCACCCCCGACAGGCTCCAATGTGGCTGACTCATTTGCTCTAAGATGCATGGAGTCCTGGGGCTGCCCCCCTGCCTGCTCCTTGTCCACCACACTGTGCCGTCAGGGGAGGCCTCGGAGGGACAGGGACCAGGACTTCTGTCTATGAACATAATCTTTACAAAGTAAATCAACGGCGTCTCTGAATCTCTCAGGCAGAACTTGTTTTTCTGTCCCCACCCACCTGGGCACCTCCCTTCCCAGGGCAGCACTGTCTGTGCAGCCTCTTCCTTTTTTGCATGGATTTAAAAGGAGCACCTTTTCCCTGAGCACATCTTGTGTGGAGCAGTTTTCACGGTCATTTTTCCGAGGGAGACATCAACGTTGCCCAGCTTCTCCCAGCATAGAGCCCAGCAGCAGCCATCATGCTCACACCCGCTCCTTCAGCCAGCAAGGACATGCTCTGAACGTCCTAGTTTTAAAGTATGCCTGGCAGCCTTTTAATGAATGCAGTCGTTAAATAATTAAATTAATCCTCCTCCTTTTCTCCTGGAAGGAGGGGTAGACTGTGTGTGCCGAGATCACACGGGCCAATCCCTTCTGATGTCTGCCTGGCCCCAGTGGAGGCAGCACACACAATCCCTGGGAGTCTTCACCTTCCCACACCCTCCCCATCAGCAGGAATCTCCTCTCCACTGCAAGCGGCTCTCAGGATAGCGTTGGATAAAGTTCATTCACTTGAGACTCTAAATGATTCAAAAACATGAAAATATGAAATGCTATGTTGCTGTCATTTATCCTTGGCAAATAATACGAGTTCCCTTTTTGCTCATTAAAGAAATATCTAATTGTGAATGTGAGGCATCCATGATTGCATTCATTTTTATGTTTATTCTTTGGCTACGTAACAAATTATCACAATCTGGCTACTTAAAACAACCTGTGTTTATTCTCCTGTGGTCTCATGGGTCCTTTGTCTTGTGGGTCCTCTGCCCTGGGTCACACCAGGCTGCAGGCAAAGCATCAGCCAGGCTGAGTTCCCATCTGGAGGCCCGAGTGGGGCAGAACCAGCTGGGGCAGTCCTTGGGTCCCGTAGCTGCCTGCAGCTCCTTGTCATGCAAGACCACCTGACACAGCTGCCCACTTTGAGGGGCTCATGGGAGACTCCAGGCTGCTGAGACCAAGTCTTTGTAATGAAACACAATCACAAGACAGACATCCTATCCCTGGGGCTGCCCCTTCTGACTGGAGGCAAGTGATTCATGCTCGAGGAGGAGAGGGATCCTGGAGGCCGGGCCACGGGGCCACCTGAGGGTCCGTGTGCTGTCGGAATGAGTTCTTTCCACATACGCACTCCCACATAGATTGTAGACAGGCCTTCTCCAGAGACCGGGTTTCTAGAGTCTGCTTTGTCTTCACATCAACAGAGGGAGCTCCTGCCTCCCGCAGGTCCACAGACTGGACAGTCTGGTCAACCTTGTGCAGGATGACTGTCGCTGCCCCCATGTCTGACACAGCCCAGGAAAGACACTTGCTGGATCACTTTTACTCTGTCTCCATCCAGGGCTGTCAGGGTCCAGAGAAACCTCCGTAGTGAATGTGGATGATGTTTACTGAGCAGCTGCTGTGTGGAAAGAGGCCCCTGGGAGCCGGGGCAGGGGTGGGGAGCTGAAGACGAGCCTGTCCTCAGGGGCTGCTTGCTGGGGTCTCCTCTCCACTGCCCCTACACTCCCACCACAGTCAGCAGTTCCCAGCATGTGTGAGTGGAATCAGTGTGCTCGGGCAAAGCCACTCAGCCTCTGGAACCTCACCTTTCTCCCTCGAGGGGGCAGGTTAACCGTCTCCGAGGAGTGCTCCTGGAGGAGCAGGGACTGGATGCAGGTGGAGTGCTGGGTGCCGCAGTGGGCACCCGTGCCGTGAGAGCCGTGCAGCCGGTTCAGCTTCCCCTTTCCCCCTGTCTGTCATCCAGTGATGTCCAGCGGCTGCCCACAGCTGTCAGGGGCTGTGTTCCTCCTTCCCTGTGGGCCAGCCTCTGCAGTCTCCTACCGGGGCAAATCCAGCCTATCAGATGATGAGCCAGCCTTGGCCTCCACGCCGGCACCCCTCCCACCTGCAGCTCCCTGCAAAAGGCGGCTTCTCCCCAAGGACCTGGGGAACTTGAGGCGGCTGCTGTGTCCCAGCCTGGCAGATTCATGCTCTGGGCACATCCCCTCTGCCTGATCCCACATAGCCCAGAGCCCCTCAACTGGCTGCATAGACAATAGTCTCAATGTTGGGTCATGTGAGGTTATTTAGAGCACCGTGGCCCTGTTGGCCACGTCCTCTTTGGCAGCTTGGTTTCTATCCTCATGCCCCAAGTCCAAGTAGTCTTTGTGTCCTTCCGGCTTCTGCCAAAGATCCGTGTGTGTGCACACATGTGAGTGTGAGTGTGCATATCGTATACACTGAGAAGGTGTGCGTGTGAATGCGTGTGTGAGTGTGGGTGGGAGTGCGTGTGTGAGTGTGGGTGTGAGTGGGTGTGAGTGTAAGCAGGTGTGAGTGGGTGTTAGTGTGAGCAGCTATGAGTGTGAGTGGGTGTGTGGGTGTGAGTGTAAGTGGGTGTGTGAGTCAATGTGTGAGTGTGAGTGGGTGTGTGTGAGCAGGTGTGAGTGGGTGTGAATTGGAGCAAGTGTGGATGTGAACAGGTGTGTGAGTGGGTGTGGATGTGAGTGGATATGTGTGAGAGTGTGGTTGGGTGTAAGTAGGTGTGTGTGACCAGGTGTGAGCAGGTGTGAGTCAGAGTGAGTGTGAATGTGAACAGGTGTGTGAGTGGGTGTGGATGTGAGTGGGTATGTGTGAGAGTGTGGTTGGGTGTGAGTGTGGATGTTAATGGGTGTGAATGTGAGTGGGTGTGAGTGGGAGTGTGACTGTGAGTGGGTGTGAGTGTGGATGTAATGGGTGTGAATGTGAGTGGGTGTTAGTGTGAGTGGATGTGGGTGTGAGAGGTGTGAGTGTGGGTGGGAGTGGGTGTGGGAGTGGGCATGTCAGCAAGTGTGGATGTGAGTGAGTGTGAGTGTGAGCAGGTGTAAGTGGGTATGTGTCAGAGGGTGGATGTGAACGGGTGTGTGAGTGGGTGTGGATGTGAGTGGGTGTGAGTGTGAGTGGATGTGAGTGTGGATGTTAATGAGTGTGAATGTGAGTGGGTGTGAGTGGGAGTGGATGTGGGTGTGAGGTGTGAGTGTGGGTGGGAGTGGGTGTGGGAGTGGGAGTGGGTGTGTCAGCAAGTGTGGATGTGAGTGGGTGTGAGTGTGAGCAGGTGTAAGTGGGTATGTGTCAGAGTGTGGATGTGAACGAATGTGTGAGTGAGTGCGGATGTGGGTGTGTGAGTGGATGTGAATGTAGCGGGTGTTAGTGTGAGTGGATGTGGGTATGCGAGTGTGGGTGGGTGTGAGCGGGTGTGTGAGCAGGTGTGTGAGCACCAGTGTTTGCATATGTGTGCAGAGCGAGAGGAGAAGGTACTTCTCCCCATGTGACTCCCCGCCTTGGTCCATGTACTCACAGACTCACAGTATTCCTGGATCCAACAAGAACAGGTGAGGGGGCTGGGCACATCGTGTTCAAAGTAGGGAGTGGGTATCTCCAATTTTATGGATGACAAATACACACTAAACATGGAGCCGTGATCTGCTAAGTGGGGCCCCAGTCAGAAGCTGCAGTCTCTTGGAAACTTGTTGAAATGCACTTTCCAGGGCCGAACTCAGGCCCTTCTGACTCAGAGGCCCTGGGCTGGGGTCCAGGACCTGGGCTCAGCTTCTAGGGGCTTCTAGTGCACGCTCAGCTCTGAGCCCACCGGCTCCGCTCTCAGACCAGGCTCCTCCAGCTCCAGATCTCAGCTGGTGTCGCACACATGGGCACATACGCACTCATACACGTGCATACACATGCGGGCACATGCACACTTGCACATGTGCATACACATGCAGGCACATGCACACACACACGTGCATACATACGCGGGCACATGCACACTCGCACACATGCATACACGCACGGGCACATGTACACTCACACATATGCATACACGCGTGAACACATGTTCAGAAGAAACAAGCCCCTCACAGGAGCTCTCACCATTCACATCAACCACCCTCGGAGTACGCGTCCAACATGTATTCTTACATTTTCATCTTTACTGGCATTTAGTGATTTTTTATGGTATTATAATACTATTTAGCATACTTTCATGAAAAAACTATAGACCAAGGAGAAGCCATTGTAAACAAAGTATGAATTATGAAATTACAAAATAAGTTTTCTAGGCACATTTAATTAGGGACAGAATGGGAGTAGCAGCATCTCTATTTGTAAGTTGGAAAAAGAAGACGCACTTATGCTCCTGTACATCTTCACAAAAATAGTGGGCACTTAAGCCTGTTCAATTGTTAATTCATCAGGAAAATTGTCCTTACTTGTGGTGATTCAGCAAAACAAAGTTGACAGATTCCACCTTCATTGCCTCTCAGTGCTCCTGCCCTTCCTAAGCTGCTGGGGGCACGGCCCAAACCCCTTCCCAGAAAGCAGCAAATACTAGATGGAGAAGATGCAGTGGTCCAGCCAGGAAGACACCCAGCTTCCAGGTAAGGCTCCACACTTCCGGACACCATCTCACCACTGCACTCAGCCTTTGTCCCCTTGGAACTCCTCCCACGTAGACACCCCAGTTCTCCTCAGAACCCCTCCCATGTGGACAGAACCCCACCCTGCACCCAAGCAAGGCCTCACCCTTCCCGAGCACCATCTCGCCACTGCACTCAGCCTTTGTGCCCTCGAACCCCTCAAGTCATCCTTTAAGTGGAGGTCATTCCCATGTTAGAGATGAGGACACAGTCTGAGAATGGCCAAACACCTGTCCTGGATACAGAGCAAGAACGTGGCAAGCCCCGAGGGATGAGAGAATCACCGCTCCTGTGGGTTATAGAGTCCTAGACCCAGAAAACATCTTGTACCAAAAATGCAAAAGCAAACTAAGTTCATTGAATGGCTGATGTCATTTAAAATACAAAATCAATAATTGTCCTATGTCAAAAGGGTAAACATTTGGAAATACAAAGGAAGAAGCCATTCAGTTCATGAAAAAGAGATAAAATATCTCTTAAAAAAGCATAAGGAAATACAGGACTATATGTTTTTCAGATGAAAGCATTATGTAAAGATATAAGAGAATATTTGAATAAATGACAACAACTCTTGTTCTTAGCTAAAAAGACCCAGCTTAAAAAGATATGATCTATATTTTTTATACATTCTCAATTAAAATAACAATTAGAATCCTTGGCATTTGCTGGTAGGAAAACAACTTGAATAGCATGACATAGGACACAGGACTCTAAAGATCTTCCAGAAACATAAACATTTTTAAACAGTCAGAAAAGTTTTAAATAAAGAGTAATTCAGGGGAGCTGCCTTGCTGAACATTGAAACATATGATAAAGCACAATCAATAAAACTATGCAAAACAGGAGAGAAATCATCACATAGAACAACATAAAACATCTAATCCAGAAATGAAACCATTCAGAATGATTCATGTAATAAAAATAATATTTCAGATCACCAAGTAAAGATTAATAGCTTCTAAAGGATATTGAGACAATCTACTAGTTAATTAGATAAAGCAGGGATGCCAATCTCTTGCCTTACAGCAAAAGAAATTCCTGCTGGAGCATCAATTTAAGTATAAGTATTTAAAACTCCAAGAATAAAATAGATGATAAAAAAACAACTAGTCTTTTCTGTGAGATAGCCTTTCTGAACATAACAGAACTAGCAGCCAGCAAACGTGAAACTCTTCATTTTGACTTCACAATAATGACAAAAAATGTTTAGAGAAAAACATTTTACAAAGTCAAATGACTAACTGAAAAACATATTAGCAATATACTTTATTAAAGGACTGTTTACAGATTACTAAGAAAAGCAGAACTTGGCCGGGCGCGGTGGCTCAAGCCTGTAATCCCAGCACTTTGGGAGGCCGAGACGGGCGGATCACGAGGTCAGGAGATCGAGACCATCCTGGCTAACACGGTGAAACCCCGTCTCTACTAAAAAATATAAAAAAAAAAACTAGCCGGGCGAGGTGGCGGCGCCTGTAGTCCCAGCTACTCGGGAGGCTGAGGCAGGAGAATGGCGTAAACCCGGGAGGCGGAGCTTGCAGTGAGCTGAGATCCGGCCACAGCACTCCAGTCCGGGTGACAGAGCGAGACTCCGTCTCAAAAAAAAAAAAAAAAAAGCAGAACTTACTTGAGAAAAACTGAAAATTCAGAGTAGTGAGAAGTAAAAATGGCTATTAAATATTTGACATGATGTAAACTAACGCTACCAGGGTTTCTTATATCTCAAATTGGCAGGTTGTTTTGTTATGCTCCTCCCCCACCCCGATTGACTCAGGTAATGGAACACAGACTCTGATAACCTGTTGCCTAAGAAGTATTCTAGAGCAAAGTTTTGGAAGTCCACTTTACAATGTCTTTCAAAGATTACAAGGTGCATAGCCTGTGTCCTGACAATCGCATTTTCAAGACTGTGTCCCATCAGCATACCTGCATGGGTACAGGAATATAGGGTTGATTTGTGATGGGAGAAAATGGAGTCACCCCTAATGGCCACCATTAGTGGGCCATGGAGTACCATGCAGCCTTCAGAAATAGGTGAGCTGTAGACAAATGTCACTCCAAGATTCATTAAGTGAAAAAACAAATTCAAAACAATGTGTGTAATGTGGGGCCTTTTCTGCATTAAAAAGATAGATAGATGATGGATGGATGAATAGATGGGTGGATGGACAGATGGGTGGATCAGTGGATGAATCAGAGGGTGGATGGGTGGGTGGATGAATGAGTGGGTGGATGGACAGGTGAATGGACAGGTGGTTGGATGGGTGGATAAATGGATTGGATAGTGGATGGATGGGTGGGTGGGTGGATGGATGGATGGATGGATGGATGGATGGATGGATGGATGGGTGGATGGATGGATGGGCAGGTATATGATGGATTGGAGGGTGGATGGCTGAATGGATGGACAGGTGGGTG
>NW_012116910.1:334330-356950 GCF_000951035.1 Colobus angolensis palliatus
GGGTGGGTGGATAAATGGGTGGATGGATGGGTGGGTGGATGAGTGGATGGGTGGGTGGGTGGATGGATGGGTGGGTGAATGGATGAATGGATAGATGCATTGGAGGGTGGATGGGTGGGTGGATAGGTGGATGTGTGGGTAGATGGATGAATGGGTGGGTGGATAGATGGGTGAGTGGTGGGTGGACTGCCAAACAGACAGATGAATGAATGGGTGGGTGAGTGGATTGGTGGGTGGGTGAACTGGTGGGTGGGTGAATGGATAAATGAGTGGGTAAGTGGATGGATGAATGGGTGGGTGGATGGATGGGTGTGTGGGTGAACTACCAAGTGGACAGATGAATGGATAAGTGAGTGGGTGAATGGGTGGGTGGGTGAATGGAGGGATACATGGATGGGTGAATGGGTGGGTGGGTGAATGGATGAATGGGTGGATGGGTGGGTAGGTGAATGGATGAATAGGTGGGTGAGTTGGTGGGCGGGTGAATGGATGAATGGGTAGGTAAGTGGATGGATGAATGGGTGGGTGAGTGGATGGATGAATGGGTGGGTGAGTGGATGGATGAATAGGTGGGTGAGTGGATGGATGAATAGGTGGGTGAGTGGATGGATGAATAGGTGGGTGAGTGGATGGATGAATGGGTGGGTGGGTGGATGATGGATGAATGGTTGGGGGAGGTGGACTGACAGATGAACAGACGAATGGATAGGTGGATGGATAAACAGACATACACATTGCATGCAAGTATACTTTTACATATACACAGTAAATGTCTATGCTCAGGAAATGACAACAGTCCCTCTGGAGTGAGAGAACTAAAGAGATATGGTCAAGCCTGACTCTCAGTTTTGCTGTTTGCTGACAGCATTTAGACCTCACCCCTCTTCTTCTTCTACCCCATGTCTGTCAGGCTGACAAGAAAGCCAGGCTGCTCCCTTCTTGAGCACCAGTGGGAGATGCAAACCAAGCGAGACCCTGCCCATATGTGTGAACCTTCGCCCAAGCCCCTCAGCCTCTAAGAAAACCCCCACACCACTCTGCTTCCATGGCCCTCTCAGGCTGTTTCTGGAACAGCTTGGGGTTCTGCTCTGCTTTCCTCGCAAAGGCTCTTCATGTGGGTAACAAACCTCCCCACGCCCTCCTAGCTGTGTCGCATGATCCATCCAACCTCCAAGCAGGGTTCTGGGTATATTCCATTCTGTTTCTGTAGGTGGTCACAACAGGAGAGAAGGGAGTCGTTACTCTTCTTAATACATCTTTTTGTACTGTTTGAATTTGTTTACAGTAAATAAACTGTCTTTATAGACAAAGTGAATAATAATAGAGTCATTCAAAAAGAAGCAGTCTGTCTCCAGCTTGCTCTCCATGCTGAGAAGAGCTTCCTCCCTGTGGGTGCCCTGCGTCCAACAATACCACGGCAGGATGGGGTCCCCAGACACTTCTCACCATGAGCTTCCTTCCAGAAAATCTGCACCTAGATTTCATTCAGGCTTTGGAGTTTCACCAAGTACGAGATGAATCTGATCAACTTTTCAGCTCCAGGCAGTTGGTCATGTAACAAGTGTGGGAAATGATTTCCAAATGCAGCAAAAATTATTAAAGCTTAATTATTCATGGTGGCACTGATTATTTCTTCCACGCTCCCTCCTATCTGTCAAGCCTGGGTTCTACTTTCAGATGAAATACAACGCTTGGTCCTCAGATAGCCCCAGAGGTGACAATTAATAATTAAAGACCAGTTGATGATAATTGCATGATAACTTTATTGACCAAGTTCAAACGGAGGGGGATGATGGACTCAGAGCCTGTGGAGGAGAAGAAGCCCTCACCCAGCACCAAGCAGAGATTCCAGAAGGAAGCTGCTTTCACAGCAGCACACGCCCGTCATGTGCAACCCCACTAAGGCTTGAGCGGGGTTTTATTCATCGAAAAGCTCACTTTAAGATCTGAGGTCGCCCACGCCCACTGCTCCAAGCTATAGCACCCCTGGAATAATTAGAAGGTTGGCAATGTTAGCTGCCTAAGTCCTGCTGCTCACAGCCAAGAAAGACAAGGACTGTGTACTAGAAAAGCTCACGAAGAATCAGACAGACTCTCTCGGTGAAACACTCTGGGGAGAGTAGTGTTTACCTGGAAAGTACCCTTCACGTCACCTTCACTATTTATTACAAGAGTCATGGGCTTCCTTTCTGGAGAAAGGCGGGATATTTGCCAGCCTTTTGTTAATGTCAGAACTTTTGTGGGGCTGAGTTGCCACAAGAGGCTCGAGGTAAAATGGAGGAAGACCCAAAAGAAAAAGGTAAATTTGGAAGTGAACGAGTTTTCGAGAACCTGATAGCAAACTCTTCCTACGGTCTATTTTTTAAATTGATTGTCACTGATTTATCAAGAAAAGTGTCTTGCCATTCAGCAGCAATACCTAGGGAGTTGATTTTTCAAAATCACAATTCGGATGATGCCGCTCCCCGTCGTTCTCCAGGGGCGTCCAGCTTGCGTTCCTGGTGGCTGCCCTGACCCACAGTGCCCAGGGCCACCTCTGTACTCTGCTGTGGGCCCACCGTGCTCTGTCGGAGAGCATTTTGTGGGCATGGAATATGAGAACTGTGGGGAGACCTGGATGCTTCCACATGAGCTAGAGAACCTGGAGGAGCAAAATGAGACCATGGCTTTGCACATCCCGTTCCAGCTCCAGGTACGAAACCAGGAGGGGCGGACTGAAATAAATGTCTGACTCACAACTCAAGAATCCAAACCCGACGACTTGGCATGGGAACGTGTAGGCAGGATCCAATGGGGCTGTGATTCTCAGTCCCTCAGACTCTACCCAAAGCCCTCTGACAGTAGCTGGATCCCTTCTTCCTGTCTGCAGGGTTCATCTCCCCTTGCTGCAAGAACCTGGCGTTAGAGCTCTCAAGAGAAGCAGAACCAATAGAGAATACATAGCTATATATGAAGTGATCTCTTACGGAAATGTTATGGAGGCCGAGAAGCCCCCTGATACGCTGTCTGCAGGCTGAGGAACCAGGAGTCTCCACTCGGTGGTGTAATTCAGGTTGAGTCTGAAGTCCTGAAACCAGAGAAGCTGACAGTGTAAACTCACAGCCTGAGGCCAAAGGCCTGAGCACCCAGGGAGGCTTCCAGCGCAGGTCACAGAGTCCAAAGTCCCAGTAGCCAGGAGCTCCAGTGTCAAGGGCAGAGGGTGCTGGTCTCTTTTGTTCTTTTCAGGCCCTCAGCAGGTTGGTTGACGCCACCCTCATTGCTGATGGCAGATCTTCTGTACTCAGTGCACTGGTTCAGATGCTGATATCTTCCAGAAAAGCCCTTGCAGACACACCCAGAAACAATGCTTCACCAGCCCTGGGACACGGCCTAGCCCAGTCAGATTCACACCCCAAATTAACCACCCCTCCTCTGCCATGACCTCTCCCGTGATCTCGACTTGCAGAGGAGGCTGGTGCTCCTCCAGACCCGTGCCCGCCCCCTCCCATCCTTCCTGCATCTGTAACTGGATGCACACACAAACAGGCCCAGGGCACTTGCAGTTGACGGGAAGAGGATTCGGAGCTGCAGGCAGGAGGGAGAAGCACAAAGTGTGGCCCACAGCACACACTGCAAGCACCAAGGCCTCACAGGGCTTCCCAGCTTATATTGACAGAGACCTACATAAGACGCCTGGAAGGGGGCCTTGGGCGCGTTGTACCTGGGTAGGAAGAATACCACACAAGAATCACAAGAATGGGCAGGTGAATGGATGTAAGGGCTCCAAGCAGAATTCTGAAATCATGGTGCTAATCACGGTGCCATTCCAGCGTGGCTCTAGCAGTGTGCTTAGCAGATTAACCATAACTTGTACCCAAAGGCCATCTACAGTGAATGTTCTTCCAGAAACAAGTCCCAATCCAGACCCAAAGAGAAGGTTCTTGAACCTTATTCAAGAAAGAATTCGGGGCAAATCCATAGAGTACAGTGAAAGCACGTTTATTAAGAAAGTCAAGGAATAAAAGAACGGTTACTCCATCGGCAGAGCAGCAATGTGGGCTGCTCATCTGATTATACTTATAGTTATTACTTGATTATATGCTAAACAAGGGGTGGATTATTCATGAGTTTTCCAGGGAAGAGGTGGGCAGTTCCCAGAACTGAGGTTCCTCCCCTTTTTAGACCACATAGGGTAACTTCTTGAGTTGCCATGGCATTCATAAACTGTCATGGCGCTGGTGGGAGTGTCTGTTAGCAGCTGATGCATTCTAATTAGCGTGTAATGAGCAGTGAGGACAACCAGAGATCACTCTCCTCACCGTCTTGGTTTTAGTGGTCTTTGGCCAGCTTCTTTACCACATGCTGTCTTATCAGCAAGCAGGGTCTTTGTGACCTGTCTCTTGTGCCAACCTCCTATCTCATCCTGTGACTGAGAGTGACTAACTTCCGGGGAATGCAGCCCTGTGGGTGTCAGCATCATTTTAGCCAGCCCCTATTCAAGATGGAGTTGCTCTGGTTCAAACACCTGTGACAAATGTTGAGATTCAAGACCTCCTCTGTGTACCATAGAGGAAGCTATCCAGAGGCTTGGTGAGATCGGAACGTGGAATAAATACGTATGTGAGCCAGGCTCGCCACCCCGGTGAGGACCCCTGATTCTGCATGTCCTTGATAATGCACCCGCAGGAGAGGCACAGCCACGCTCCAGTGAGGAGGCAGGAAGGGTGTCCACCCATGGACTCCCTGTGTCCACAGGGTGCTGAGGGCACTGAACCCCAGGGGCAAGGAGCCGTGACTGCCCTGCAGGCAGCAGAGCCACAGGACATCAGAATGGCTTGACCTGCAGAGACCCTGGGTGTTGACAACTTGATCATGACCCCCCAGCAGCCTCGTGGAGACTTTCGGGATTTGTGGAAAGTTCTGGGCAAGGCTTAGAGGCAGGAGTGAAGCCCGCCTCAGGCATTGCCATCAGTGGCAGATGAGTGTCGGGCTATGCAGGTGGGTCCTGTTCCTCCTTGTCCTCGTCCCCCTTCCTCCATGTCCACACTGTCTCGGCCATCTGGCCTGGCACCTGCAGCCATGAGCTTTGCCAGCCACGTCTGAATGCAGAGGGGCTGGGGGGAGGCACAAGGGAAACCCTTGCTGGCGAGCAGCCCTCACTCCTGTGCATCCACAGCGAAGCGTCTGATGTGGGCGTGATGGTGAGAGACACATTTAACCTCAGGAGCAATGTGAGTCATTGCGGCCGGCAGGACACTAAGATGACCTCAAGGAGTCATGCCTTTGTGCAGCCCCTCCACTCAGGTGTGGGTGGGGCCGGGGAAGCCCGGCAAAGGTGATGGGAAGTCACAGCCTCGGCCGTGTCTCACTGTGGGAGATCCTCTTAGCGGAGTAGAGTGAGAGCTTCTCCTGCCTGCCTTGAAGGCCTGGGAGGGGTCACATATTAGGGAGCTTTGGGGCTTCCAGGAGCTCAGAGAAGATCCCAACTGACCACCAGCAAGAAATGGGGACCTCAGTCCCACAACCAACAGGAGCTGAGTTCTACTGGCAGCCATGTGACTGGGAGACGACCTAGAGCTTCAGGAAGGAACACAGCCTGGCCAACACCTGAATGCAGCCTCGTGAGGCCTGGATCCGCAGAGGCGGGGAGGTAGCACTCGGACATCATCTCAGTCTCTGGCCCTTCGGCCTGCGGCTGTCAGTAGCTTGCACCACAAGCCTGGGCTGGGGCCAGTCGGTAAGCCTTAGAGAGGAAGAGATAAAAACGTTCATGACATAATCATCTGCATGGAAAAACCAGGTTAAACATACAGACAAAACACCAGACAATGTTTTTGAAGAACTTTAGAAAGATAATAATAATTCATGGGATGAAATTGAGGACTCAACATGACTTAAATAGTAAGTACTCTATAAATCTGACTCTCAGTTTAATGCAATTCAAAACACAACAAAGCGCACGGGATTTTAAGTAGAAATTCAACAAGCTGGTTCTAAAATTCAAATATAAAAGGAGAGATACAACAATAACCAAAGAGATTAAAAAGAAAATGGTGAAAGGGTTTCCCTATCAATCAACAATCAAAATTCATTTTAAATACACAGTCATTAAACCCTTATAATATTGGTGCATTGAAGAAAATATAACAATGAAACAATCGAATGAAAAACCTTACTAAATAATAGAGAAAATATTACACATCAGTGAGGAAAAGATAGGTCTATTTATAAAGGTCTTTCCTGTGGAAAAATAAGATACAGTTAGATCTTTACCACACACTACACCCAAAAACATATTCCATATAGACTATAAGGCAAATGTGTAAAAAAACAAAACAAAACAAAACAAAACAAAAAACTGTAAGATGAAGTTCGGTGATAAGGCAGGATTCCTCCACAGGCAAATCCAGGCACAGTGAAGGGAAAGATGAATAAAACTGACTTCTTTAGATTTTTAAACTTCTCTAAGAGAAAAAATACCTGTAAACAAATTTTAAATAAGCGATATCCTGGGAGAAGTTGTTTGCATCAATGTAACACAAAAACTGATTAACTTCCAGAACATGTAAAGAACTCTGTACAAACCAGGCAGGAAAGTACGAATTAGCTCCCCAAACCGGGACACAGCCGGCGTCCTCCCAGGCAGAGGGGAGTGGGCTTTCGCAGAGGAACCGCCTTGTGAACCCTGACAACGGCAGGCCCATGTGGGTGAGAATGCGGGAAACAGGAGATTTGACGCATTCCTGAGGCTGAGGAATGCGCATGGCTGAGGGTGCATTCCGCATGGCTGAGGGTGCAGCCCAGGAAGAGGCTGTCAAGTCAGAGCGCAGACCCTTGGCCCAGCAAGTTCAATTTCAGGTAAGTCTCTCCCTCATGAAAACTCTCCCTCATGAGCACACCCACCAGTGACGGCCTCCGGGACATCGCTGTCCGGGCCCCAAACAGAAACACCCCTGGGGCAGGCTGAGAAAACGCCAGACACATTGCTGGAGCCTGTGAACGGTTCTTACATAGCAAAAGAGTGAATACAGGTATCTCCTTAGGTGGCAAGAGATGAAATTAAATTAAAGCTCTCCGGAAGGGAGCTTATTCTGGTTTTCCCCAGATGAACCCTAAGCACAATTGCACGTCTCCATAAAAGGGAAAGGTAGAGGAAGTTCGGGTCAGTTCCACGCAGAGGAGGAGGCCAGGTGGAGGTGAGGCGGAGATCAGAGCCACGTGGCCACAGGGGAGGGACCCCTGGAGTCACAGAAGCCGCCCGGGGCAGGGAGGATCCTGCCCTGCAGCCGCTGGAAAGAGTGTGTCCCTGCGACAACCTGGTTTTGAACTTCTGACCCCTAGAACTGTGATACACAAAAAAATTCTGCTGTTTTAAGCCACCTGTGTTAACCTGTGATGTGGTTCCCCAGGAAGCTCATGTTCCCCAGAATGGGGATGGCTGCGTTCATTTGGGTTCTTTCCTGGGGTCTCTGTGCTTCACAGAGTTCCAGAAAAAGCCAAGTCTAGAACATACTCTTCGTGTTCAAGTATGCAGATGACTCAGTGAATCATACGGATACACGGCAAACACGTATTCCCACGTCTAGCGTGCGTCCGAGGAAAGCCGAGGAACGTGGACTCCGCAGGCCCTGCGCTCGGTGGGGGATCGTGGTAACTCCGGGGAGGCCTGCGGAGGATTCCAGCTACCCGTCACAGGTCACTTCCACAAATAATGGCAAAGTTAGATGCAAATGTTTCAGTTCGCTCATTTAAGGTGGAAGGTTCATTTCTGTTTATTACCGTATCCCATAATTTTGCTGTTGCTTTTTTCAAATTGGAATGTAAGAGTAGACAATAAGTCTTCAAATGTGCATTACTTCCAAACTGATTCATTCCCTACAGCACATAAAAAGCGCCCCATACAGATGTTCTCAAACTACAGCCTGTAAAACCCCAGCCTTATGATTTTGATGACAGGAGCATTAAAAAACAAACTCTCCGGCATCTTTCAACACCTTTCAATTGACATCTATCTGTTTAATGGTTTAAACTCTATGGCTTCGGTAATGTTCCCCTAATGCTCCATTCATTTTGTCATTCCATCTCTGAAAAAAACTAATCTTGATCTCCGGCTCTCCATTTTTCTTACCTCTTTAATAATAATCCCGGCAACAGCATATCAGCATGGAAATTGCTTCTGAAGAACGTTGTAATAAATATATGGCAGGCATATTACATAGGATTTGCTTACTTTTGATTTAAAAAGACAACATTTAATCTAAGAAGTTAGAACTCAGAGTATACGTCTTGCACTTCCAAAGCTCGTAAGTAAATGCAGATCAGGCTCTCTCCCTCCTCACCCGTTCAAAATTCATCGCTTGCCATTTGCCTCTTAAACAGTGGGTGCAGGTCACGATTGCATATTCCAGTGCTGGGCAAATATTGGCTGTAACTGCAGGAACCACCTGGCTCTGGGTAAATGGCTTCGGCTACAGAGTAATTGGGGTCCTGACGGAGGAGCAGGGTCTGAGGGCATTGTCAGCCCCCTGTATGAGGAGGTCCAGGGATGAGGGATTAAACCTGTTTGGATGTTTCTGCATGAAGAGCTGCATGAAGAGTGCAGAGTTAAATAATTTGGACACTGATTATATTATGGATATTTTAATACAAAGGAATTGATGTGAAACTAATGTTGAAATGTGACTTTAGTATTTTCACCAGAAAGGCCAGAAGAGGCCTGAGCAACAAGAAAGAACAGAATCACACATTCATTTCTATTAACACCTGCTTTCTGGATAGAAGAGCAAGGGTCTTTTCTTGTTGTTTAATATAGAGTATGAAATTTAAAAATTTAAAAAGAAAAAAAGAATGTTTGAAATGATCAATTCTAATGCTCTCAATTCATATAGGGAAATTGAGGCCGAAAGAGATGAAATACCTCCAGAAGGCCTGAGCCATTGCATCCTGAGTTCTCTGGCTGGGAAATGGGTTCGAAGTAATCACAACCGTATTATTTGACTTGAATTCCAGACAACACCTTGGTGCCATGACAGTCATTTCTATTCTGATTGTCACAACAGCCTCATAACTTTCCTACCTACTGCCAGGGCCCCTCCACTCATGTGGTGACCACAATGATCTTTACAAGATCAAAGTCAAAACAGATCCTGCTTGTGCTTAAAGCCTGTCCACACCCCAAGTCACCCCGTGAATAAAGTCCCAAATGCATAATACAGACTAGAAAGCTGCACTCAAGCTCCTGTTGCCCCATCCAGCCTGTCTCTCCCACCTCCTCACACTCAGCTCTGGGTGAGCCCACCAGACTCCTGCACGTGGTCGGAATGTGCCCTCTGTCCTCCTCGCTGTGATGTATGCTGTTCTTGTCGCTGGACCACTATTCTCCTCGCTGTGATGTATGCTGTTCCCATCGCTGGACCACTGTTTTCCACCTTGCACCCTTTTCTCTTGACTGAGATAACTTTATTCAGGTCTTGGATCTGACTGCCTTTGGTTAGAAGTTCTTTCTGAAGCCCCAAAATGGGACTAGTCTTTGCATCTGTCCAGCGTCCTCTCTGCCAGCAGACGGCTTTCCCTCCTCATGCCCCCATGGTTCTCTGGCAGGGCTGCCCATACCTCCTGGCTGCAGTACTGGCAGTGGCCTGGATGCATCTGGAAGGCCTGCCACAGTCCAGGTTCCAGGTGGACCTAGAAGGCCTTCCAGCCCTACTGATTTCCCCGGGATCTGATATGCAGGTTTAGGAGAGGTGAGTTTGCTTTCCTCTGGCGTACTAGGAGGCATGGCCCACCTGCTCTGTCTGTGGCTGTGCCCACCAGGGTGGTGCCCAGTCCTCCCTCACTGCTCACAAGCAGCATCCTGAGTGGGAAAGAAAGTGCCAACTGGGAGACAGAGGCTGAGCCACAAGCCAGAGAAAAATGGCCCTAACGTCAGCATCTGGGCACCCCAGCCCACCGTCCTGGGCTCCCCAGGCCACGAGCCATTGTCTTTGTTTGTTCAAACCAGCTCATGTTGAGTTCTGCCCCCTTTTAACCATGAATGTGATGATGACATCACCTTCCTCATGGCCTCCTGCCTTTTTTTTTTTTTTTTTTTGGTGGACGGGGTGGTGGGGGTGGAATGTTCTGACTGTCTATGCATTAACTGGTTCCCTGCAGGAATACCTGAGGTCCCAGGTCCCTGAGATGCTTCACATTCACTCTACACAGTGTCTATAGGGGTTTGTAAAATGGAAAGTCAGGAGGTAGTTGTTGAAAGGGGGAAGAAAGATGTAAGGAGAAAGGGAGGGAGAGATGGAAGAAGAGAGGGAGGGAAGGAGAAGAGAGCAAAAGAGAGGGAGAGAGAGAGAGAAGAAGAAAGGGAGGGAGGGAGAAGAGGGAAGAAGAGAGGGAGAGAGAGAAGGAGGAAGAAAGGGAGAGAGAAAAGAAGAGAGGGGGGTGGAGGGAGAGAGAAAAAAGAAAGGGAGAGATGGAGAGAGAGAGGAAAGGAAGAAGAAAAGGAAGGTTCGAATATTTTACTACATATTGCTGGAGGAAAGAACTATAGGCTAATATCAAGGAGAACTCAGGTTCAGCATGGCTTAGCCACAAATCTACCGAGTGTGATCAAATCTCCACTCCCATTGACTCTTCAGTCTTCCACCTGTGCAATGAAAGTGTAAATAGTCCAAGACCTTTCCCAGCCTCGACACCACTCTGTGAGATGGGAACGAGCTCTTCAGTTGAGTCTGCTGCCACTGAAGGAGTCCACGGAAGGCACTCAGTGTGGACTCCACAGCCTAGAGTCAAGCATGATAGGGGGTTGGACTGAACAATCTCCAAGCTTCTTTCTGAACCATTTGCAAAACTCTAGCTTATAAGGGATGAGTAAAAATAAGACTGTGAGGACCAATATCTGCCCGGGCTCAGAGCCCCAGCACAGCACCTGTTGAATTATTATTATTACTTTATTTTAAGTTCTGGGATACATGTGCAGGTTTGTTACACAGGTAAATGTGTGCCATGGTGGTTTGCTGCACCAATCAATCCATCACCTAAGTATGAACCCCAGCATGTATTAGCTATTTATCCTGATGCTCTCCCTTTCCCCAGCCCCGCAACAGGCCCCCGTGTGTATTGTTGCCCTCCCTGTGTCCATGTGCTCTCATTGTTCAGCTCCCATTTGTGAGTGAGAACATGTGGTGCCTGGTTTTCTGTTCTTACATTAGTTTGCTAAAGATAATGGCCTCCAGCTGCATCCATGCCCCTGCAAAGGACATGATCTCACTCCTTCTTATGGCTGTATAGTATTCCATGGTGTATATGTACCATGTTTTCTGTATCCAGTCTATCCCTGATGGACATTTGGGTTGATTCCATGTCGTTGCTATTGTGAATAGTGCAGCAATAAACATATGTGGCACCTGTTAAATTACTGGGTGACCCTCAGATTCTGGGGCCCAGGAAACAAGTGTCTGTAGTTAGGTGATGTCGCCACTAGATGTCGCTAGCTCCCCTCGGGCGGCAGAACGCTGGGTTTCTGCTCCTCAGGTACCTGGTAGGGGACTGGGCCCAGAACGGGGACCAGGGCAGGCGTCTTCAGTGGGAGTCTCCCTTCCTGGCCAGGTGAGGCAACACTCAGACAAGGAAATCAAGAAGCAGACGGTTAGTATGGGACTGGCTTTAAAATTGGATCTTAAGAAGCAATAAAATAGTTCTAGGGTACATGTGCACAACGTGCAGGTTTGTTACATATGTACACATGTGCCATGTTGGTGTGCTGCACCCATTAACTCGTCATTTACATCAGGTATATCTCCTAATGCTATCCCTCCCCCCTCCCCCCTCCCCACAATAGGCCCCGGTGTGTGATGTTCCCCTTCCTATGTCCAAGTGATCTCATTGTTCAATTCCCACCTATGAGTGAGAACATGCAGTGTTTGGTTTTCTGTTCTTGCAACAGTTTGCTGAGAATGATGGTTTCCAGCTGCATCCATGTCCCTACAAAGGACACGAACTCACCCTTTTTTATGGCTGCATAGTATTCCACGGTGTATATGTGCCACATTTTCTTAATCCAGTCTGTCACTGATGGACATTTGGGTTGATTCCAAGTCTTTGTGCATATACCCTAGAACTTAAAGTATAATAATAATAAAAAAAGAAAAGCATAACATATTCTATAAATGAGAGGTAATTATTGTAATTTTTTGTTTATTTAATCATTGAGTGTTTTATTTCGATCTTTGTTGTTTCCCATTCATAGTTAAATACATTTTTTCAAGGTGAAAAGAAGCAATAAAATAGACATACAAAGTAGATATTTACATGGACTGAAGTTCTAGAGAGCAGTTACCAGAACAATCAGGACTGTGGGCACAAGGGGCCTGGGTGGCAGCAGGCTTCCCAAAGCCCCTTTCTTCAAGCATTGACCGGCAGGCCCCCAAGCCCAGCAGGGGTTTCGGGCTTGGGCCTTCAGGTGCCCAACAAGGTGCCATACGGGAGACTTCCTGCGTCTGTGTGGGTTACCCAGGCATCTCCAATGTTCAGGTTGCCTTCCCACTGCCCTGGCCCTGACCCTGCCCAGGAGGCAGCCTGGGCTGCTGCATGAAGACCCTCGGCTGTGCACAAACCACAGGATGGCTGATTTAAAACTCAGGGAACGGACAGAGCAAAGTCCCATCTGAGCCAGCAAGACCCTTGATCTGGTTTGGCTGTGCCCCCACCCAAATCTCATCTTGAATTGTAGCTCCCATAATTCCCACGTGTTGTGGGAGGGGCCTAGTGGGGGATCACTGAATCACGGGGACCTTGTTCCCCGTACTGTTCTCATGTCAGTGAATAAGTCTCACGAGATCTGACGGTTTTATCAGGGGAAACCCCTTGCACTTGGCTCTCATTGTCTCTCTTGCCACCACCACGTAAGAAGTGACTTTCACCTTCCGCCGGGATTGTGAGGCCTCCCCAGTCATGTAGAACTGTGAGTCCATTAAACCTTTTTCCTTATAAATTACCCAGTCTCAGATATGTATTTATCAGCAGCGTGAACACGGAGTAATACACCTCTTCTGTAAAGAGAGGAGTCTTTTTAATTAGAAAATGATCAATTCCTAAATAGCCCATTCAATGCGTATTTCGAAGGTCATTGCCTGTCATTTAATCTTTGCAAATAGCGAGGAAGGGGGCACAGACGGGCCAGGCCAATGGACACTGTGCCTGTGTTTCTTTGGCGTCTCCTGAGATCCTGTTACACTCCATGCATCTGATGCTCTGCAACGTTCTCCTGCAAATGCACACCTAGCCCACAGGGGTAATGGTGAGGGCTTCACTGACAAGGGCAACGATGAGGACCCACATGGCCCTCCAGGCGACAGAGGACTCTCCTGTGCATCAGCTCCTCTGATTCTCCCGTCAGCCTCGGGAAGTGGGCTGTGTTACAGTCGCAGAAACATCACCTGTCATACGGACCCCTGACTCTGCCATGGGCTGTTTCCTGAGTGGCCAGGCATTCTGGTACACCCAAGCCCAGGGAAAGGCTGGCTCCTGGGAGGTGGTCCCCAAGTCCCTAATGAAGAAACCCTCATTTTACATGAGGAAGGAGAGAGAACCTGTCCCCGACATCGTCGAACATCAGTAAAAACCAATGCCTACCCTAAAAGCAGCAAAGAATGAAAACTAAGCAAAACAAAAACAAGAAGCCACAATTCTCTGTGGTGCATTCTTCAGAGAACAGCGGACGCTTGCAGGTCAAGGAGGTCTATGGTGTGTGAGGAGAGGAATTTCATGCAGCCCTGGCCATGGCCTCTCCCCTCAAGATCCCAGCACAAACCCAGAGGCTCTGGACTCACTGGGAGTCCAAGGAGGCAGGTGTCTCCCAGGCAGGGCAGAGGTCAGCGGGAGCCCTGGGCCTCACATGCACAGCTGGGACCCAGAAATGCCGTATCCACTTGCCCATCCGCGGACTGTCTCCTGCTGGCTACAGTCAGAGGCTCCAAGTGGTCTCCTAGTAACCAAGAAAGACTTCAACACCAAGCCTGTCTCCTGAGAGGGGCCACACGCCTGCCTCCAGCTTCATTACCCGGCAAGGATGCAAGGAGTCTCTCCCAGGCCAATTATTCCCGCCTGAACTTCAAACACCGATCAACAAAAATTAATTCAATGGGAACTAGCTTGAAACTCGATCACGCTGCTGAGATATAAGGGCTGCTGCTCTGAAATCAATAACACTTAACCCAGGGCTTCCAGCCACTCACTCGGTGGCTGGGAAGTGACCCCTCAGGTGACCCATCCTGAAAGAGGCCAGTGAGTCAGCCACACAGAGGCCACCCAGCAAACGGCGGCCAGCTTCACGGCAGCAGAGTGGCCCGATAAGGGGCTGGGTCGCATCCGTCTCCCACCTGCATCAGCGGGAGGGACAATGGCCACTTCACAATGCCACACCAGCAGTGGAGTCTTTCTTCCCGAGAACGTCATGAAAAATCAGACTTTAAAAAATGCTCAAAGATGACGTCCGTTCAATCTTGAAACAGCAAGTAACACAGTTGGAGGTATAATGGCAAAATGCAGATTATTGTCACATCTGATGCCTCTGCAGGGTGCAGGGGGGCAGAAGTGCGGCTGCTGAGGGCCAGGCCCAGACCAGGAAGGCCAGAAGATGTGCTGAAGATGCTCCTGGTGATCACATTTGCACACTCGAGGGTCTCCGGCCGCTCGTGGACCACACACAGGGCAGGGGCAGGGAGTGTTGGCCAACCGGCCCTCTAGAGAAACTCCATCTGTGGCCTTTGTACATGTCCACGTCCCACGACCTGGAGCACATGTCCTCGTGCTGCTCCACGAGGGACACGTGGAGAGGGAGAGGACACGCTTCCCTGGATGGCCGGGGTCATGAGACTTGGGGTAACTGTCGTGTGTTCCCCCATCCTATGTGTACCCCCTGCTGGTCATCTGCTGTGAATCCTGCTTGGGGCAAGACAAAGGAAAAGCCTAGGCATAGGCTTGGAGCAAACTGGGTTGTGGACAGGTGGGCCAGGTGTCCACAGAGTCCGGCTGCAGTGGGAAAATCTGCACACAGCAGGGTCCGAGGAGGGAGGGCTTTCCCTTGCCCAAAACCCGGCACAGGTAGGCCAGGGAGGGGGCAGCAGGGCAGGTCACAACCCCCAGAACCTTCTGCCAGGGTGGCAACACCCTCCGCACACAATCGCATCTGTGTCCTCCCTCCTGTCACCAGCGGAAGGGACACAGTGAGGACACTCAGGCTGAAACCACGGCCCGTCTGCCAGAACCTGGCCACACTCTCTCATCTGCAGCGTGAAAGCTGGGGCTGGTGGCTGGAGCGTGGGAACACGGCCCAGTCCGTCGTGGTGAGAATGGGTATTGGGAGACAGCAACAGTCTCTGCTGTCAGTTAAGGACCAGTTGGGGGCACCTCCAAGGCCCTACCCTGAGGTTGTAACATGGGAGGGGACACCAGCATGCTGAGGGTGAACTCATGGTGTGAGCAGCGTGGCAGACCTGGGATGTTTGGAAACACGCAGGTCGTCTGGCCTCAGGATAACTGGGAATGGCCAGGGCTGGGGATGTCAACTGCCCTTCACAATGGGATTATCCTACTAAACCCTGCGGCACCCCTGCAAGAAGTGAAGTGGGAATGGTCCAGATATCCTGGGCACCCAGCGGGAAGTGGCACAGAGCAGAGGGTGACGGGAGAAAGAAGAGGAGGGGGCGACAGGTTCTTCAGGGGAGGCCAGGCTTTTCAGCCCAAGCAACTAGGACTGCCCCAGCTGTGGGTTCTGCCTGCAAACCTGAGGGTCGTGTGAACCCCGGGGAGGAAACGAATGGGAGAATTAAAGTCTCCTCTGGTTCAGGAGGTGGGACTCAGAGTCATGCCAATGAGGCCAGGTGTAGTGGCTCAAACCTGTAATCCCAGCACTTTGGGAGGCCAAGGTGGGCCGAGGTCAGGAGTTCGAGACCAGCCAGGCCAACATGGTGAAACCCTGTCTCTACTAAAAATACTAAAATTAGCCTGTAATCCCAGCTACTTGGGAGGCTAAGGCAGGAAAATCGCTGGAACATAGGAGGCAGGGGTAGCAGTGAGTCTAGATTGGGTGACAGAGCGCAACTCCATCTCAAAAAAAGAAAGAAAGAAAGAAAGGTCAATGAGAAGATTCTAGGAGCTGAGCCTTGGTGGCACCAGGGCTGAGAAACAGGTGCAGCAGCGATGTGGGGACCCAGGTGAGAGTTGAGAAGGTGGCGTTTGGAGGGATGGGGCGGCGGGAGTGGGCTGAGCCTCCTCAGGGAAGCAACATAGCAGATATGGTTCTGCGGACAAGGCGTGTGGCAGAGGAGACGCAGTCAAGGCCAACTCCAGCTGACTTGGGGCACACACATGCTCTGCAGGAGTAGCTCCCCTCACCGAGAAAACTCAGCACCAGAGAGAGAAGAGGTCTGTGGAAAAGACAAGTTTACTCTGGGATGTGTTAATGCAATGAGCTGCATGTGCTCACCCCACCCCAAAGCCATGTATTAAAATCCGAATCCCCAGCATGATGGTTAGCAGGTGGAGGCTCTGGGAAGTGATTAGGTTGTCAGGGTAGAGCCCTCCTGAATGGGATTAGTGCCCTTAAACCAGAGGCCCCAGAGGCATCCCTGGCCCCTTCCACTATGAACCAGAAAGTGGGGCCTCACCAGACTCCAAGTCTGCTGGGTGCTTTTATCTTGGGCTTCTCATCCTCCAGAGCTGTGAGCAATAAATTTCCATTATTTATAAGCTACTTGGCCTATATATTCTGTTATAGCAGCCAGATGGACTAAGAGTTGAGTTTAGAAATCTATAAACATCTTCTTCTGGAGGCTGAAGTCCAGGTTGGGACATCAACGTATGAGACGGCGTGCAACTGCTGTGGCTGGACAGCCTGTGGTGCCGGAGCTTCTCAGTCCGGCATTCTCAAACCACGTGGCCGTGCAGGGCTGAGGAAGCTACGTGCATGCTCTAGCCTCACGGAGGGAGCCGCCTACCATAGGTGGTTTTGCAAAGGGACTTTCTCTAGCCTCATAGAGGGAGCCTTCTACTAGAGGTGGTTTTGCAGAGGGACTTTGGGTTTGCCTCCTTTTGCTGTGCTTGCACTTCTGCTTGTCTTCCTGGGTCTGTTACTCCATCTCCTTCCAGGATCGGGCTTTTTCTGAACACTTGGGTGTGCATGTGCATGCTAGGACACCATAACCTTCTCCACTTGAGAAGAGATTCAGAGCATGTGGGTGGAACAGGGCTGCTGGCCAGGTGAGGGGTCCTGGTGTGGGATGGAGGAGAACCACAGCCGGGCAGTATAGAGAGATTTGGAGAAATCCAACAGGCGTGGGTGTGAGGTTGAAAACCCTCCTCCACACCACGCAACAGCCGAGTCATGATTGCTCAGGCATGATTCTGGGCAAGCACATTCTTGCTGGAATTGTTGAGGGAGAGGCAGATGAGTAGGGTGCATCGGTGGGATCAGCACCTGTGGCCTCAGAGGACTGTGTCACCTGGCCCTCTGTCACCCAGTGGCATCCCAAGGAAACGGGCTGCTCATGATGAATCTGGAATAGCCCCTTGCACGTAGGTTGTATCTCTGTAATCAAACAGGAAACAGGGCTCCACGGGCTGCTTTTCTTACAGCACCATATATGGCCTGCAGGCTTCTTGGGGAGCCATCATCTCTCAGGCAGGCAGCCCTCCTGGGGTTCACCAGATGGTCAGAAGGAGGGGTGAGCCCCGGATCCAGCAGCCGTCCGTGTGAGATCACAGGTGCCGCTCAAGGATCCTCCCAGGTCAGTGACTCCGTCTCCTTCCCGGGGTCAGGGTGGTGGGCAGAGGCCTTCCCACCAGAATACCTGTTGTGACAGCGCTTCGTGGCTTCCACATTGCAAAATACCGCCCATTCTGACCTTTCAAAGAAGTCACTTTGCTGCAAGCGAAGAGCAGGTGGTTTAAGCAGATTGAGTGATGTGTGGGCGGGCGCCGAGGTCTCCCAGCAAGGCTTCCGTGTTCTGGGTGCAGCTCACCAGCTCTGAACATGGGTCTGTGGGGGTCAAGAATTCAGATCTGAGGGGCCAGACAAGGCGCAGGGCTGACGAGGCACAAAAGTCACCAAGGCTCAGCTCCTAGAATCTTCTCTTTGACATTTTTTTTCCTTTTTTTTTTTTTTTGTTTTTTGGAGATGGAGCCTTGCTCTGTCACCCAGGATGGAGTGCAATCTAGGCTCACTACTACCTCTGCCTCCCAGGTTCCAGCAATTTTCCTGTCTTAGCCTCCCAAGTAGCTGGGATTATATAGTGGAAGGGGCCAGTGTTCATCGCTGACAAAAAAAAAAAAAAAAGAAAAAAGGATAAAGAACTGAATCTAAAAATGTAGAGGCGGCTAAAAATGTTATGGAACATTCAGGCACTTAGGTGTTATATAATTACTTTAAAATAGTATTTTAAATTATAAATGCATAATTTATAATTATAAAACAATAAAACAGTACTCATAATGTTTAATGAAATAAATGACAGAAATGTTTAACTTGGGTATGTTCTAACTTCTATAATGCTTATATGTTTATATTTTTTACAAGGAAAAAATCAAAGAAATATTTGTATTTACACCTGCAGATATTAGTATGCTCTTATTTTTATCATTATGCTTTTCCCTAATATCTAAATATTCAACAAATATTACTTTCAAAACAAAAAGTGCTGCTTAGGAAAAAGAAAGGGGAGGAAGGGGCGTGGGTGTGAGGCTGTGGTTCCCATCGGCCACTGCACAGTGCCTGGCCGGTCGATTCTGCCCTGGTTCAGCTCAACCTCACAACACTCCCAGGAACTCCTCATGCTGGCGACAGAACAAACCTCAGTGCATGTGGGGGCCTGGCTTGGGGGAAACGCTCTGCATGTGGACACCAGAACATTCCATGAGGATGGTATGTGGATTCGCCACTTAGGGAGGAGCCTCAGATGTGGAGGGATGAGCGTCTGGAGCTGCCTGCAGGCCCCCAGGGGCTCCAGTCTGGGGCTGCCTCTGTAGCTCACCCTTGTTTTGAGTGACGCCCACAAGTCAGGTGCACTGAGCTGGGACAGGAGAGAGCTGAATCCCATGTTTACTACATTCTTGTCTGAACATTTTGGCAGGAGAAAAATCATTAGCACCTCTTTGTTAAAGTTGTGATTTTAACGTGGAGCTCCGTCCCTGGGAACTGGCGCTCCCCAAACCCACTCTTGTCTACATCCAGGCTGCAGCTGATGGAATTACAGAAAACACACAGGGAAGAAGGTGATTGCTGGGGGTGCTGGGACATCAGAACCCCGCCACACTCCGAGCCTCGCAGATTCCAGAGTGGCTTCCAAACCTGAGGCGGGAAAGGCGTGGGGAACACTGGTATGGTGGTCCTCCCCTGCCATGCAGCTCTCACTACAGCCTCTCTGTTAGGCAGCCTGGCGTCCCCGTGCCAGTGACATCAGCAAGATGGGAATGTCCAGAGGAAATATCACCTTCTGTCCTCAAAGAGCAAACAAACACAAAAGCTCTTCAACACTCTTAGCTGTGCTTCCTCAGCTCAGAAACAAAGAAGGACTTTTAAAATAAGCATGCACACCACACACACCCTCACACACCAACTTTCGCTAGGTGTCTGCTGTAACATGTGCATGTGCTTTCACTTTGTAGTAGATTAAAGTGGCAATCTCTTCTTTCTTCAAAAATAAAAGCTAACACTGTTAAATGTCTCTAGCACCACATTAGAGCTATACAATAAGAACGGTATTGCCTAGAATAATAGCTTACAAAAGAAATGTAAAATTAAGATCCAAACACAGCAGTAATGTAATGTAAATAAAAATTACAAGGTCTTCGTAAGATGTTCTCCATCGCACGGCTGACTTGGGGTCCTGAGCCTTCCAGATGAGTGTTCCAAACTGACCTGGATGAAGGAGATTCCACACCCCACAGCCCTGGGTGCTCCTGCCCGACCTGTCCTTCATCCGCTGATTTTATCCCCTGTAAGCACCCTACCCTACAACCAGCCGTGCTGATTCCCAGCCCCTGTTTCAGATGCTAACTCGTTAAAGTGGGAACAGAACACTGAGCGTCCTGGCTCCATCTGCTCGTCAGCACGAGGAGCCCGGACATGATCAGGATGTGCAAATGGCTCATGCCCACGCCGCGGGGCCCAGCGCCCAGAATGCCAGCTCCTGGGCCCAGGCATGTGGCTCCAGCCCTTCCCCGACTGCCTCCTGTAAAATCTACCCACAGTGACGGTACCCAGTCAGGGCCTCTCAGCCTCATGCCATTGCTGTGGGGGCCAGACGGTGCTTTATGGGGTGGTTAACTAGTGCACTGGGGGATGTTGAGTGGCCTTGAGCCCAGACCCCAGTAGCATCCCTCACCTGCCCCTGCCCTTCGTTCTGACCATCAAAACTGTCTCCAGACACTGCTAAAGGTCCCCAGGTGGGCGGGGGGTGCAGAGAGCAGAGTCACCTCAATTGAGAATTAGTGCATTGATTAGCTTAACCTCAGACTAGAGCTTTTAGCAGAGGAGATCATGTTCCTAAATATACTGCCCGCTGTTCTCCTTAACAAACGGCGTTGAGTAAGAATGAGGTAATGTACCTTCAAGATACAAAAGAAAAATGAGTGAAAAGTGAGCTGAGAAAAATAAACAGATGATAGAGAAAAAAGCTTTGAAGCTGATAATGGTCTAAAAAAATAAAATTTATTTTCATTATTTCTTTTACGTGCTTTGGAACCGAGGTTTATACTGAAACTTGAAGAAGATAGAGAGACTCTGTGCCTTCTATGCCCCATTTTGGCACTGACTGGAACGCTAACTTCCAGAAGGCTTGAAACTTGGTGTCACTTGGCCAGTCCAGGAATAGAGGAACCCAGTCCCTTCTCATCAACAGGAAATCTCTCAGGAGAGAAGAGAGCTGGTGCCATGGCCGCCCTCCTCCTTCCGTACCAGGCTCCACTCTAGCCACTGGGAAGACGCCTTTCGATTCCTGTCTCCAGGTATGTTCCAGCTTTCTTTTTCTTGTCGATTGGTTAAAATGGTGTATTCCACCGCATGGAGCCTCCCACAGGTGTTGGGTATAGGACACTGCCCTGGCCATCCCCGCAGTCATCCACAAGCTACTTCTCGCAGGAACGCGGCATTGTTCTGTGGTCTTGTCGCGGAGGCTCCACCATGGTCACCAAAGACTCCACTCTGTGGGGGGTTCCTTCCTAATAAAAAGCTGGAGCCACGGTAGGGGCCTGTGTGTGACCCTGTGCCCCCGACCTGGATGTGCCCACGACGCAGGTGCCCCCTCCTGGGGTTATGGGGACAACAAGGCCTCCGCCTCTGAGGTAGATGGGAGCTGGGGCCGTCCAGCCTGCAGTGGTTCCAGACATGACCCCACAAATGCTTTTCTGTGTGTTGCCTTCCCAGAAGGTGGAGATCCCACGCCAAAACTGGGCTCAGCACCCTGCATGCTTCAGAAAATGGCCCTGCACCTATCCCTACGGGCCCACTCCTGCCATTTCCCTAATGCAAATATTAGCCAAATGTGACTTAGTGGTGCACTTCCAAAATTACTACGGTGCCCATGGTGACATACTGAATAACGCAGCAGACAAAGGGGCTGCGGAGGAAAAGCGTCAGCCCCAAATTCAGATACGGGCCCCCTGGACTGCAGGGCTGTAATACACAGAAGAGCTCACGTCTAACATTCCCGGTTGTTAAATAAGATTCTTTGTGACTTGCAAAAAAAGGAAAACACAGTGAAGAATTATCAGGGCCTCCTCCACAGAAGTAATCTACATGTGTTTGTTTAATAAACAGAAGATGGCTTTATTATACACATTTGATTTCCATATGCAATCGTTTCCTTATCTGTCACTTGTATCTAAGCAGGGCGCTTTATACAAACCTGAAAATGAAAAATTCAGCACCGGGCACAGGAAACTCATTTAATGTCGAGAGCAGTCAAAATCAAGATTTCTTTATTTGTAGTAACAACGCTGTTAAATCAGAAAATTACTCCCCCTTTCTGCATGTCCTTCTTCCTTTACAATTTCGTTGTTTGATCATAAATTGTCGAGTGCTGCGACTTGTCTCCGCCACTTCCCACACTGGCCGAGGCAGATTAAAAACTCCGCACACAGACCAGCCTTGGCATACCATTAGCATATATATGAGATTTGAGACATTTTCTAATATTCTCCAGCAGGACTCATCTGTCAGCCAGGTGATGGATTATAAAAACTCTTAGCTTGTTTGGGAAATAAAAGGGAGGGGGCGAGAGGAGAGATGAAAAGGACTCGGGCCCACCTTTCCTTTTCCCAATGCGTGCTCCAAGGGGGTTTGGAAGTCCGTGTCCGTCCACTTCGGGAAGCAGAGAGAGAGTCCAGAGCCCGTCTGTCCCAAGGCAGGGAACCACCAGCCCAGGACTGGAATGAGGGGTTGATGAGGTCCCTATAGAAAATGGGAGAACTTTCAGCTCATCCAGGCATTTTTGTTTTTTTTTTTTTTTTTTCTTGATGGAGTTTCACTCTTGTTGCCCAGGCTGGAGTGCAATCGCATGATCTCGGCTCACTCCAACCTCCGCTTCCCAGGTTCAAGCAATTCTCCTGCCTCAGTCTCCCAAGTAGCTGGGATTACATGCATGTGCCACCATG
>NW_012116910.1:357000-358584 GCF_000951035.1 Colobus angolensis palliatus
GCTCACTCCAACCTCCGCTTCCCAGGTTCAAGCAATTCTCCTGCCTCAGTCTCCCAAGTAGCTGGGATTACATGCATGTGCCACCATGCCCGGTTAATGTGTGTGTGTGGTGTGTGTGTGTGTATTTTTATTAGAGATGAGGTGTCACCATGTTGATCAGGCTGGTCTCGAACTCCTGACTTCAGGTGATCTGCCCGCCTCAGCCTCCCAAAGTGCTGGGATTACAGGTGTGAGCCACCGTGCCTGGGCCCCCAAGCATTTTTAAAATGCAATGCTTTTGCTTCTAAATTATATGCCTCTCAGGGTTAATAAAACAAAGTACTGAAAATATGAATTCAAGGTTTAAATACTGGATCTGGTAAGATGCAATATTGTACCTCCTGGGAATTAGAATGTAAGCTTGGGGCAAAGGGAGTGCTTTGGTCAGAGTGTGTGTGTGTGTGTGTGTGTGTACGCATGTGTTGTGTGTGTGTTTCACTTTCCAAGGCTCTGTCCCCATGACCCAGACATGTCCATTGACTCAGCATCCAGTGAGTATTGGGTTGAAGTCTTCAATGCGATTGAAGACTGGGTAGAGCAAATTGTTTGTTCCGGTATTGTAACTACAAACAGTAGGTGTGATGATTTTCCTCCTGCATTTGATTTTGTAAAGTCTTGGAAAAGCACCCAGTGATGATTTTCTGCCTCAGAAACATTTGGAGTGGGAATCAGATGAATTGCTGACACTAAGTGAGCTGCAGATGCAGGGCTAGGAGCCCCCCCGGAGTCCTCGGTGGGTGGGAACCTAGGGTGGGTCCGGCCCCCATAGGAGAGCCCAGCTCTCTCCTGTCCTGCCCCGCGCCCCAGTCATGAGCCTGGAAGGGTAACACTGACTAGTGCCTGGGTCCTTGGTGTGTGTCATGCCCTAACCTGAGTGCCCTGCCCCACATGGCCTGCTGTGAGCTCAGTTCATCCTTGAAGAAGCAGCCACTTCTGTCTGGGCAGTGTCCACATGCACCACGTCTCCAGGAGCATCAGTGGACTTCTCTGTGATTTGTACACACCGAGTACACATTTCCAGTGCAGAGGTAATCGCATGGTATTGTGATCATTTGTTTATATTTCTGTCTTTTTTTATTAAAGGAAAACTCCTTAGACATGGAGTCCGCATGAGGCTCATTGGCGTCACAGCCACACCTGACAGCAGATGCCACACAGGCAGCCTGGGCCACGGTGCTCTCCAATGAGGCACAGCCACGCCTAGCCATGGATGCCACACAGCGTGGGCCACGGTGTGCTCCAGCGAGGCACAGCCACACCTACCAGTGGATTCCACACAGGCAGCATGGGCCACGGTGCTCTCCAATGAGGCACAGCCATGCCTAACCACGGACACCACACAGCGTGGGCCACAGTATGCTCCAGCAAGGCACAGCCACACCTACCAGTGGATGCCACACAGGCCGCATGGGCCACGGCCCTCTCCAGGGAAACAATCAGAAGGCAGAGGCTCACTGGACATAAAAACACGTAGGATTCGGGACAGTGCTTTGATGGAGCTGGCCACCTATAAGGAAAAGGCAATGAGCAAAGGCCCTGCAAGGG
>NW_012116910.1:360434-385014 GCF_000951035.1 Colobus angolensis palliatus
ACAGCACTTAGCACAGGGAGGAACGCCCTGAGAGATGTGCTTGGAAAGGGGGGTGTCACCAGCTGTCAAACACTGCTGCCTGTGAGAAGGGAATCAAGCCTCAGTAGGCTGTAAGACTCCGCAAAGCGCCCTGACTGAAGGCATCGAAATTTTTGGTGCAGAGGTGGGAACGAAAGCCTGACCAAGGCCGAGAGACTGGGTGAAATTGGAGGCGGTGGAGAACCCCTGAGCAGAAAGAGGCAGCACGGCTGCTGCCATCACAGAGGGATGTCTGGCATTCCTTCTGTGAAATAGAAGAAAAAAGGTGTTTAAAAAAAAAAAAAAAGTTCTCCTTCTAAAGGAACTGGCCGGTGAGAAGTCAAGGAACTGGCCAGTGAGCTGAGATCCAGCCACTGCACTCCAGCCTGGGTGACAGAGCGAGACTCCGTCTCAAAAAAAAAAAAAAAAAAAAAAAAAAGGTGTTTAAAAAAAAAAAAAAAGTTCTCCTTCTAAAGGAACTGGCCGGTGAGAAGTCAAGGAACTGGCCGGTGAGAAGTCACTGGCAAAGAAGCTGGGACAATGGAAGCTCCTTGGGAACAAGGGCCAGGGAGGTGTGGTCACAGCATGGTGTGGCGTGTGGGAGACACCCTGTGCTGACCACTGTATAACATGGGAGGCTACACTTCATGTGGCCACCACCCTTCATGTGGCTCTTGTGTGTCATGTGACCACCACACTTCACGTGGCTCCTGTGTATCATGTGACCACCACACTTCATGTGGCTCCCGTGTGTCATGTGATCACCACGCTTCACGTGGCCCCCGTGTGTCATGTGACCACCACACTTCACGTGGCTCCTGTGTGTCATGTGACCACCACACTTCACGTGGCTCCCGTGTCATGTGACCACTACTCTTCACATGGCTCCCGTGTCATGTGACCACGACACTTCACGTGGCTCCCGTGTGTCATGTGACCACCACACTTCACGTGGCTCCCATGTGTCATGTGACCACCACAATTCACGTGGCCCCTGTGTGTCATGTGACCTCAGGACATCTGTGGTCACCACAAACTATGGGGTCATTATGCTTCATGTCACTCCTGTACTCCCTGTGACCGTGACCTCTCCTGGGGCCCCTGCATGTCCTGTGACCCCCTGCCAGGCTGCCTCACTGCAGGTGCTTTGTGTGGGTGTTATGGGCATGTGCAGTTTGAGAAACAGGCTGAATTTCTCTGGTGGGATCACATAGAGTGGGAAACAGAAAGGAGGAGTGGAGACAGGGCCTGCACCAAGGGGCCCCAGGGAGCCCACACTGGCCTGGGAGTCCTGAAGGTTTAGGGAGAAGCCGTGTACTCCCACAGGTCACAGAGTTCTCTCTCCAGCTCCTGAGAAACGGGGATGCCCCGACTGAGAGATTTAGGGCATCCCCGAGTTGCTTTGGTCTGCTATGGATTTGCTTTTCTTGGGTATGCATTCTGGCATCATCACTACACCAGGAGAGACTGCGATCAGAGAGAAAGAGCGAGCTATTGAGGGGGGGAGGAAGAGTTTTCACGTGTTGCAAAATGTCTCCAAGTATTTGGAACCCTAGCATGATCTGTTATTTCTACTCAGAGTCTGAGCCTTTAAGAACACTTTTTGAAGCAGAGAAGAGAGGGAACATCTGACAAGTATTCGGTAAATGAATAAGAGAATTCCAAACGTCACTGTTCTGCTGTTTCACTGTGGTGCTGCGGGGGTTCTGGACAGTTTGCCTAAGGCCCCGTCTCCAGCTTCAGCCAAACCCTCAACATCACACACAGGCCATGTCCTTCCCACCCTCCATTTCAGCTGGGAAGGGAAGGGGCTTCCCATCTCCCCTTTTATGGGAGTCCTGATCTCCATACCTGCTTTCCTGGGAGGCCCCTCATGGACACGCGGTCGGGGAATATGCCTTCCCCTCAGGCAGAGCTGGAAGACAGAAAGCCAGGAAACCCGTCTCATCATCTCCTTCCAAGTTCCTGGCCTTCTGTGTAGGGGGGTGGCTGGAAGTGCCTAGCCTTCTGTGTGTGTCAGGGGTGCGCTGGGAGTGATGGCAGATGGGGCTGTGCCTTCTGGGACTGGGCTCTGAGTGGCAAGGCCCAGCCACTCTTTAGGACGAGGACTTCTTGTTCCCCATTCACAGCCTCTGCTGAAATACAATGAGAGTAAATTCCCAGTTAACCTCCTGTTCCCCAAGTCACCTGATTTTCTGTTGGTTGCACAAACATCCTATTGTTTTATTCTTAGGCCACAATGGAACATGCTGCTATTTGACTTTTTATATGAAAACACTGCCTTTCCAACTATGCTGCATTCTTTAGGATACCAGGGGGCATGTAAAGCTGTATCCGTCTCTCTCCTGCTAGGGAAGGCCAGAGCCAGTCGCCCCAGGTTGGGCCGTCGCAGCCTCCGCAGGAGCGCCGGGTTCCAGGCGATGGGGTTGAGGGTTTGCTGCTGCACTGTGGGACTCACCCAAGCCAGTTCTGTTCTGTGGATCGTCTCGGTTGTAAGGAACGATCAAAAGTATTGATGGATAATGGATCATTTCCTTTTAAAATGATTGATTGCTGTAAACGAAGTACAGTTCAAGGAAAAACAATGCACACACTGATGAACTGGAAAGGACCACTGGAGGCCGGGTCCCCACCACAGAGGCCGGGTCCCCACCACAGAGGCTGGGTCCCCACCACAGAGGTCGGCTGCGGAATCACGGCTCTGCTCCCCTTTCCCTGGCTGCGCCCGCCTTTTCTCCCTTTTTGCTGTGGAGCAGGGTGGACGGCACTGGCTTTCACGTGTTTATCGTCCTGACACAAAGCAGAGCCCTCTCACCTCTCCCCGAGGACTCTGAAAGTCTTGGCATTGAAAGGAAACTTTCACCCAAACTGCTGCAGCGAGGGAAACCACCACCGAGGGTTTCGGCAGCCTAAGCACTTTCCAGACGATACATTTGCCCTTGAATTATGTTTTTCTTCTCGTGATGATTTGCGGTTCTTGAAAAACATCGCTGTTTAAAAAAAAGAATTTCAAAGGAGACAAAGGAAATGAATAAAGTCCCTGCTCGGAGGGGGAAAAGCGATAGAAGCTGCCAATAGGAAGATTTCATGCTTTCACTAATTAAACGAGCAAAGGGAAAAACAGGACAGGAGTCTGCAGCCTACATTGCGGCTTCCACCAACCAAAGGTAATAGACAATCTCTGCACTCGGTTCCTGCGAGCACGTTGAGAGCAGGTAATGGAGATTTGGGACTGGAAGGCTTCGCGGCTGTCAGGAGGAGGGGCCCCTTCCCCTCTCTTTTATTAAATGACGAGTGCAGCCGTCTGTGTCCTATCTCTGCCTCTTGCAACTGTTGGATTGTATTATTTTACATTTTGATTGAAATGATGTCACCAGCAGATAAAAGCCGGGCCGCGTTGTAATTGAATCGGCCCACGTTGTTTATCCTGGTGATCCACAGCCGAGCTCCGCTTGTCCCACCGCCACAGACATAAAAGATCCCCTCCTGTTTAACACGCCGCTGATTAGATCTCTCTGCAGAAAAGGGATCGAGCTGGGGGGTCGAGGGTCCAGAGAGAGAGTCAGAGGAAAAAACAAAATTGGAATAAAAACTCACATGAGAAGAGACACCATCTGCCCAACTTCTCAAGTGTGACTGGACGTTTCCATAAATGAATTTTGCACACTGTCAGCGCCAGATGCAAACAGCTCTGACGGACAACACCTAAATGATGGGTAATGGGAACGGGTGCATTTGGGAGACTTTTTCTTTTTTTTTTTTTTGAGACAGAGTCTCGCTCTGTCGCCCAGGCTGGAGTGCAGTGGCCGGATCTCAGCTCACTGCAAGCTCCGCCTCCCAGGTCTAGGCCATTCTCCGGCCTCAGCCTCCCCAGTAGCTGGGACTACAGGCGCCCACCACTGGGCCTGGCTAGTTTTTTGTATTTTTTTAGTAGAGACGAGGTTTCACCATGTTAGCCAAGCTGGTCTCGATCTCCTGACCTCGTGATCCGCCTGTCTCAGCCTCCCAAAGTGCTGGGATTACAGGCTTGAGCCACCGCGCCCGGCCTGGGAGACGTTTTTACCTCCCTTCCGAAATGCCATTCCCATGTTCTCATCTACACAATAACCCGAGCTTTATTTATAGCATACATTTGCATTTGCTTTATTTGGGCATAAAAGTGACATAACATCTATAGGGATGATGAAGATGAAGGAAATAATTAAATGTTTATATCCAATTATTTGGCTTTTTTAATAACCATGTTTCTCCCCAAAATTCTGCTTCTAAAAACGTAACTGTGATGATATATCTGTTCTATCTGTAAAACTAAACATAGCACAAGAAAAGAAGTAGTGTCATCACTATTTGTGCTAGCAGGAGAAATGGTTTTTTAACCCTATACATTTCAGTCTAATGGCCAAACTTCGTTGTGAGGGAAGGTAATTTTTTTTTTAGATGGAGTTTCGCTCTCGTTGCCGAGGCTGGAATGCAATGCCGCGATCTCGGCTCACTGAAACCTCTGCCTCCCAGGTTCAAGCGATTCTCCTGTCTCAGCCTCCCGAGTAGCTAGGATTACAGGCACCTGCCACCATACCCAGCTAATTTTTGTATTTTTGGTAGAGACGGGGTTTCATCATATTGGTCAGGATGGTCTCGAACTCCTGACCTCAGGTGATCTACCCACCTCGGCCTCCCAAAGTTCTGGGATTACAGGCATGAGCTACCATGCCCAGCCGAGTGAAGGTAAGTTTTACATAAAAAAAAAAAAAAAACCAGAGTTGTGTAGCATACATTTTTGTGGATTTTCCTTATTTCTGGATCTTGAATTCCTAATTCCCGCCCCATTCACTCAGCCGTAGGTTCAGAGAGGGAGACGGTTCGCATTAGAGAGAGGGAGACGGTTCCATCCTCCCCGTTAGATAGAGGGTCAGAAACCATCTTACTGAAGGGAGACAGCACAGCAGAGCCTCTAGGCAAACCTCCTTCACCTTCATCATGAAGCTGTTCACATGGCCAAACGTTCAAAATTAAAGGAATGTTAAATGTACTTTTACTGTTGCTGCTACACAGGCTAACTATGCGCCTGTCAGAAATGGAAGATGGCTCGTATTTATTTGACTTGCTGGTTGGGAGGGTCTTGCCACCAGTGGACCCAAAAGCGGCCTGGCCCATGGTGGTTTGCTACGTTTTGCTTCTGATCTCTCTGCAAGATCGCCTTGCACCTTGGAAAACCTAACCTCATCATCAAAGTCCAAAGACCACGAAGCATCTTTCCCTTAAAAAATCCACATTTTAATCTTAATGCTTTTTCCTTAAAAAAGAAAAAAAGAAAAAGCTGATTAGGCAGGATGCATGCTTCTCAGTAGTTCAGTAGACAGACAAACTGTGGCTACCCCACGCAGTAGAATATTACTCGGCTTTAAAGAGAAATGGTCTATGAAGTCACGAAAAGACATGGAGGAATGCTACGTGCATACTGCAGAGTGAAAGCAGCGAGTGGGAAAAGGCGGCCTACTGTAGGATTCCAACCCCACGACACCCTGGAGAAGACAAAACTGTGGAGACAGTGGAGAAATCAGTGTTTTCCAGGAGCTCAGAGGAGGGAGAAACAGGGGCAGCACAGAGGAATTTTAGGGCAGGGAAACTCCTCTGGATGAGACCATAATGGTGAGCCCATGTCATCGTAGGCTTGTCCAAACCCGCAGACTGTACAATACCTAGAGTGAGCCCTCATGTAAACCGTGCACTTTTAGTTAATAGTAATAATGTATCAATATTGGACCATTAATTGTAACAGCACCACTGCAAGATATTAATAATAGGAGAACAAGGTGTGGGGCATGTAGAATGCTCTCTGTACTCTACACTTTCTGCTTAGTTTTTCTATACATCTAAAACTTCTAAAAAATAACCTGATTATTTGTCGATGCACAATTTATCTTAGCTTTAATATTTTTCTTGGAAGTTCAGGATGTGTTTTCCCCACACCAAAGCATGCTGTGGCCCTAGGCCAGTGCTTTGGGGCTCGCCACACCTACGGTGGCTGTCTCTCTGCCACCGCCAGAGTCTCTTCTACAAAACAAAGGAGCCCTCAGTCCAGCTGGCGAATCAGACTAACTTTCAGAACCCACTAGCATCTTCTGCTCTTCCTTTTTGGATAGGAGGGAAACCAAGGCTTGGCCTCACTCTTGGGCCCAGGACTGTGTCCCCTTCTCAGTAGCCCTGGCCAAGTCGGAGGGACCCTCTCTCCGGCAGGGCCCGACCATCGTGGGACAGAAATTCGGGACGGTCCCACAGGCATCCCGCCTTCTTTCCTGTCCAGAAATTAATAAAGTTTCCCCTTCAGATACGTCCTCAGCACCTGTGGGCATTTCACAAATTTAAATAGTGAGGAAAATACCATAACAATGTAATTTAATTTGCTTTTGGTTTCTTGTGAAATCTGCATTAAAGGAAACATGCCCAGATCCATTAAAATTTTCCCTGCCCACACAAATGTGTTTTTCAGTTAATAAGCACCAACAGAGGCAACAAAGAGAATAGCACGGTCAGCATGTCCTTCAGCCTCCTGGCACAGGCCGCCCTATTTACCTCCCGCTGTTGGGGCAAATCTGTCACCCGTGGAAAGGTCCCCCACCCTTAGCTCCCCAGTGTGTTTGCTCTGCACTGAGCTGCAGCGGACTCCCCCTTCATGGGACGCAGTCTCCAGCCACGTCCCATCCCACAGCCTCACACTGGGCCTGGAGTCCATGGTCCATCCCTGCGAGCACCCTCACACACGCCACCACGCCTTTCCCCCGATCCTGGGAAAGTGCCAGCAGGGTGGTCCATATTCTTCCTCTTCTGAGCCTGTGCCTTAAGCCGCAAAGCCCTGAAGATAGAAAGATCCCCCGCCCAGTCTCCCCACCTGTATCTACCACCCTGCAAGCTTACTGTCTGTCTGGGCATCTCGCTGTCTCGCCTTTAGCAAAAATTACTCTGAAATGCCCCCTCCGTTGTCAGCCTCCGACTCTTCCATCTCTCTTGTAACTCTCAGGGATGAGATCGATGTTGGAAAATGGCCTCTACACCACAGACAAAACAGAATCCACCAGAGCACAGACTCACGCCCCACACCCAAGTCTACACCCGTCTGAGTTGCCTCCCCTCCTTCCTGCTGAGGAGCAGCAGCTGACCGCCCTCCCCTTGGCCTGACCCCTCCTGGGCCCTCCTGCCAGCACCTCCTCACAGAGTCCTGTCCACCTTACAAAATGCTCTGTGGTCTCGCGTTGAATTGAGATTTAAAGCTACTCTCCCTGGAGCCACATTCCACCATCCCAGCTGCTTCCCCACATCACAGATGCTCTTCCCTTCCCCTTACCCCCAGACCACTGCAACCCGTATCCCACCCACCTTCCATCAGGATGGCCCCCGACACTCCAGCTGCTGCTACGGCTTCATCTCATCCTGTGGGCTTCCTGGGTCTCCCAGCCAGCTGGCCTGCCTTCCTCCTGCAAGCCTTGTCTGTCCCTGCCCTCACCACCCGTCCTACCTGGCGTGTCCTCCTTCTGCTCCCCTGGGTTGCTCCTTCTACTCCATCCCCTTAAAACGCAGGGCTTCAGGCACGGTCCTGGGAATCCCCACCCTCTTCCACTTCATATCAGAGCTCCTCAAGAAACGTGGCATGAAGGGGCATGGGCATGTCGAGAGCCATTTTCTGCCCCATTCCTGGGGGTGTCTGGGGGGCTCTGCTGCTAGAGCCCACAGCCTCCTGGATCTGGCAATAGTCAGCCTCTTCCTTTTGCTCAATATTACATATGCATCGCTACATGGATGCTCTGAAGGGCTTTGTCCCTTAGGGAGGTCAAGATAAACGCTCAGTTTTCTTACCTTTTATGCAGCAATTTTTAGAATAATGAGCTGGTGCCCTGGCAAGCTCAAAAGGTTGATGCTGATGGTTGTGATTGTTTTAGCACAATCAGGAACTCATAGGCACTAATGAGAGGGATGCTTTTCCACCCATGGCCTTGCTGCCTTTATGGATGTTCAGATTGGCCCCTGCTGGGCCAGTGGGGGCCTCTTCTGTGGGCTCCTGTGTCCTGTGACTGGTTCTGGTTGTCGCCAGAACAACCATCTGAGGTGACAGATGCTCCAGAGCCGTCCTTTCTACTTCCCACCTTACACCTGGAAACTGCCAATAGGCCAAGCAGCCCTGCATTCCTGTAACTGATGACATTTGGAGACCAGTGTGCTGGTGTGAGGAAGCTCTTGGTACCGTGTTAGCATCGCATCCAGGCTGTCCTGGAGAAGAGCTGGAGAAGCGCACGTCATGAGTACACCCTGGCATCACGGAGTCAAGTGCCACATTGTGGACATCTGGGCTGAACACCATGGTTTTGAGCTGCTTCTGCCCATTCCTCCTGCAGAGTGTGACTGTGAATTCCAGGCAGGAGGCAGGAAACACCCAAAGGGGGACTCTGGCTGGCAGTGCAAAGAAGGGGAACTGCCTTGGAAACCCAAGACTGAAAAGATAACACATGGCAGGGCACCTTACGTCCCCAACCAACTATGAAGACTACTCAGACCCAGAACTTCTCGAACACAATGGCAGAAGGCAGCCCAGGGAGGCTCACTGCTCTTGGGATCAACCCGGAGTTCTTCTGACACCACGTGAAGGACTTGGCATTGCTAGGAAAGGGATCAGTTGAGACCTTCAGTAACAATCAGTGCCTAGGGAAGCATCGCTTCCCCTGTGAGCCCTGGGACCCCCATGCCAGAGACACGGGGACAGCCGGGGACACCTAGGGGATCCCCTGTGACAGCTGCCCAGTCAGACCCCTTCCTCCTCCCGGCTGGAGACTCCTTGTCATTGCTAGGAGACACCCAGTGCCCTGGCCTGGGGAAGTCCCTTCCACCCCAGAGGCGGTCCCAGAAGAGACCAATGTGAGCCCCAGAAGCAGCAGCTAAACCAAGATGAAAACAACCCCACAAAGCCCTCAGATTAAACCATTGGAACCACAGCTCACAAAGGAGGCGAGGACCTGCATGCCAAAATACAGCAGGGGGACTGCATGCTGAAATAGAAAAAGCAAGTCGGATCCAGTGTCCCATAACATGAGAGACAAAATGCCAAGTACAACCACCCACGATACCAATAAACAAAAAATCACATTCTGAATTTTAGAAGACAATCAACTGATGACAACACTCTGATACAACCATATATCTGAAGCTAAAATTATCTGACAAAAAATTTAAAGCAACTCTCATTAAAATTCTTCAGCAATAAATTGCAAGTTGTCTTGAAAGAAACTAAAAAGTATTTAGAAGTTACAAAAACTATCCAAATCAAAATCATAGAACTGAAAATTCCCAACGATGGAACACTGATGGGAAAGAAATTTTTTAAAATCACCACAAAGAAACAGAAGTTACAAAAACTATCCAAATCGAAATCGTAGAACTGAAAAATGCCAAAAATAGAACACTGATTGGATGCATTCAACAGTAAAGTGGAGAGGACAAGGGAGATGATCAGCATACTTGAGGAAAAATTAATAGAATATACCCAACCTGAGCAACAGAAAAACAGAATGAAAATAAATAAAGAGACCCTCAGGGACCTGTGAGACAATAACAAAAGATGTAATAGTCATACCATTGGAGTCTCAGACAGCTGAGAGAAACAGAGTGTGACATGGTTTGGCTGTGCCCCCACCCAAGTCTCATCTTGAATTGTAGTTCCCATAATCCTCACATGTGGTGAGAGGGACCTGGTGGGAGGTAATTGAATCATGGGAGCGGTTTCCCCCATGCTTTTCTCATGATAGTGAGTAAGTTCTCATGAGATCTGATGGTTTTATAAGAGGCTTCTCCCTTCGTCTGGCTGTCATTCTTCTCTCTCTTGGCGCCATGTGAAGAAGGGCATGCTTGCTTCCCTTTCCGCCATGATGGTAAGTTTCCTGAGGCCTCCCGAGACATGTAGAACTGTGAATCAATTAAACCTCTTTCGTTTGTAAGTTACCCTGTCTCAGGCATTTCTTCATAGCTGCATGAGAATGGACTAATATAGTGTCTGAAAAAGTGTTTGAAGAAATAATGGCTGAAAACTTTGCAAGTCTGGTGAAAGACACAAACCTACACATACAACAAAATGAACAAACCCTAAATGAAATGCACAAGACAAACAGCAGCAGCAACAAAAGAAACTCACAAACTCGTCCCAATTAAACTTCTGAAAACGAAAAACAAAGAAAAAATCTTGAAAGCAGCCAAAAAGAAGCAGCACCTGACCTACAACGGAATCCCAAGTTGAATAACAGCAGCTTTTTTTACGCCAAAACTTGGAGCAAAAAGAAAGTGACCCAGTGTTTTTGTAAGTATTTAAAGAAGAATTGTGAGCTATGAATTATATAGCCAGTGAAACTGTCCTTCAAGAATGAGGAGGAAATGAAGAAATTCTCAGAGGAAGGAAAATTAAAAGGATTTGTTGATGGCAAATTTAATCTTGCAAGGTTTTTACTGAATCTCTTTAATTGTGATAAAACTTAAAAGTATAATATTTTACCCAAAACTACAGATTCAATGCAATCTATATCAAAGTTCCAGTGGCATCACAAAAAAAAACCTTAAATACCCAGAGCAATCTTGAGCAAAGTGAATCAAGCCAGGGTCATCACACGACCTGATTTCAAAATCTAAAACAAAGCTATAGTAATAAAACAGCATGGTACTGGCATAAAAACAGCAGAAACATAGATCAGCAGAACAGAATAGAGAGTGCAGAAACAAATCCACGTATCTGTGGTCAACTGATCTTTGAAAAAGCAGCCAAGAGAACCTAATGAGGAAAGAACAGTCTCTTCAATAGATGGTGCTGGGAAAACTGAATATTCACATGCAGAAGAATGAAATTAGACCCTTATCTCACTCCATATATAAAAATGAACAGAAAGTGTTTTACAGACCTCAGACCCCAAACTGTAAAATTACTAGGAAAAAAACCATAAATATTAAATAAAGACAGAGCCTAGCTCTATGTCCCAGGCTAGCATGCAGTAGCATAATCATAGCTCATTGCAGACTCTAACTCCTGGGCTCAAGAGATCCTCTTGCCTCAGCCTTCCAAGTATCTAGGGCTACAGGCATACACCACTGTGCCCAGCTAATTAAAACTTAAAAACTGCTTTTGTAAAGATGGGGTTTCACTTTGTTGCCCAGGCTGGTATTTAACTCCTGGTTTCAAGCAATGCTCCTGCCACGGCCTCCCAAAATAGTGGGATTACAGGCAGACGCCACCATGCCCAGCTGGAAAAAGCTTCTTGACATTGATCTGGGCAGAGATTTTTTTGATATGACCCCAAAAGCCCAGGCAACAAAACTAAACATAGACAAATGGGATTTCATCAAACTAAAAAGCTTCTGCACAGTAAATCAGCAGAGTGAAGAGGCAACTTACAGAATATGAGAAAATGTTTGCCAACCATGCAACTAATAAACGGCTAATATCCAAAATATTAGGAGCTCAAATGACTCAGCAGCAAAAAACCAAATAACATGATTTAAAAATGGACAAAAGACCTCAACAGACATTTATCAAAAGAAAACACACAAATGACCAATAGGTATATGGAAAAGTGCTGAACATCAGTAGTTTTCAGGGAAATACAAATCAAAACCACAATGAACTATCACCTCACACCTGTCAGAATGGCTACCATGAAAAAGATGGAAGATAAGTATTGGTGAAGATGTGAAGAAAAATGAACCATTGTACACTATAGGTAAAAATTAAATTAGTATAGCCAGTATGGAATACAGTATGGAAGTTCCTCAAAAAATTGAAAACAGAACCACCATGCGATCCAGCAGTCCCACTACTGAGTATTTCTTCGACATACCTCAGTATGTCGAAGGGGTATCAGTTCTCCCCTGTTCATCACAGTATTCAAAATAGCCAAGATGTGGAACCAACCTGAATGCCCACCAACAGATGAGTGGTTAAAGAAAATGTGCTATATGTACACGATGGAATATTATGCAGCCATAGAAACGATTGGAATCCTGTCATTTGTAACAACATGGATCAATCTGGAGGACATTATGCTAAACAAAACAAGCCAATCACAAAAAGATAAATGGCCGGGCGCGGTGGCTCATGCCTGTAATGCCAGCACTTTGGGAGGCCGAAGCGGGCGGATCATGAGGTCAGAAGATCAAGACCATCCTGATTAACATGGTGAAATCCTGTCTCTATTAAAAATACAAAAAATTAGTCAGACATGATGGCGGTGCCTGTAGTCCCAGCTACTCGGAAGGCTGAGGCAAGAGAATGGCGTGAACCCGGGAGGCGGAGCTTGCAGTGAGTGGAGATGGCGCCACTGCACTCCAGCCTGGGCAACAGAGCCAGACTCCGTCTCAAAAAAAAAAAAAAAAAGATAAATACTGCATGATCTCATTTATATGTGGCACCTAAAACAGTTGAACTCACAAAAGCAGAGTAGAATGTGGTTATCAGGGCCTGGGGGTGGGGACAAAAATGGGGAGATGTTGGTCAAAGGATACAATGTTTCAAAAAATAAATAAAAATTAAGAATTAACAGTAGTACTTTCTAAATTGATTATTTTTAAAACTTTTAGGATGGCTTTTACTGGAAGGAGGAGAAATGGTACCTACAAGATCCCCCAGACAACCTGTCAGTCTATGGATGCATAGCGACATCGTGGAGTGAGCAAGTATGATGAAATGGAACTGTGGAGTCTGCCATGCCCTGCTCTGCCTGTATCAATGCTGGGTGAGTTAAGAAAATTCAACAGCTAATGAAAGCAGTAAAATTATCATTTATCATCTGGAAAATCCACAAAGTGCCTGGAAATTCTTGGCATTTTCTGGAATGCTTCCTGCCAATGCAAACACATGTAATTTTTTATAAACGTGTTCAACACCATCCCAATGTGTTTTACTATGATTAAAAGCACTTCAAATTGTTCCAAATTTTCCTCTAATCCAAAACGCACTCCTGGGGGCTGGCAGGGGTCAAGCAGGGAGCAGTCTGCTGAAACAACACTAAATGAATGTCAATAAATACTCATTATTCCAAGAGGGAAAAAAATGTTTTATCTATCTTGGAAAAAATTTTTTTAAAACTTAAGTAAACCCGAGGCACAAAATCGCTTAAAAATCTATATCTCTAGGGAAGAGGAGCTAAAGGGGAAAAAAAAACCTATTCGTTATCAAAATGATGAGAATAAGAGTATTGCATGGCATGAACAAAGTACTGAAAGAGATTTCCGTTTGACCCAGTCACAGCCCACCTTGTAGATTTGCTGCAAGATTTCTGGGTTGCTCCAGCCTCCACATTAAAGAGCCCTTGGCTGGGAGGAAGCCCTGTTCTTCTTCAATGCCCTCACTCCAAATTCCAGTGTCACACAATAGTTTCATTATATTAACTTCAGAAATCTCAGGTCAAGAAAAAGTATTGTGGTTATCTGTGAAAACTTATGACAATGACTCAGAGAGGGGATAAAACAGGGAAATCAGCTATTCAAAGAATAAGACAGGCTTGGTCACATTTTATAACAGATACTTAAAATATTTATCATAAACAAATAGACCCTTTGGCTTTTCCCGAAATCCCATTCCTCACCCCTTAACTTGCCAAACTGAGTGCAGAGTAGTATAAATTGACAGTTCATGTTCTTGAGGTTACAGACTTTATCCTTGACTCCACTGTAAATATTTGATAAGATCTATTTGGGCATTTATTAGGAATCAAAAGTACAATTCTGAGAGCTTGAATTAGTACCTGTGATAATTATTTATTTTTAAAGAACCAGGAAATGTAGAAAATTAGTTTCCTGTCCACGGGGATCTTATAATTTCTTAGTAACCACATATCAAAGGTTTTACAAACAAATTTAAAAATCATCCACTTTAAATGGAGTGAACCTTTTATCTGATGAGTTGGTTGGTGGTTGTCTTAACCATCTGCCACTGTGTGTGATGGGGTTTTACGTCTCAGGAGTGTGGGCAGGTGCTCAGAGCTCATCTCACAGGTGACTTGGGAATACTGAGCCCCTCGGCACTAGAAACTGGGTCTCTTCCCACGGGCTCCTGCACTGCAGTGGAAAACAGACAAACAAGTAGACAAACAAGAATGCAAATTGGAGATTTGTGATTTCGTGTTTATAAACCACAGAGTTCTCTCCCATAAGATGATAGGAAAGATATTTCAGAAGTTGGCATTAGTTATTAGTAGGTATCATGGTAGTAACAGTGTCAGGTAAAAACCTCCCAAGGGGAGTCTGCACAGGCCCTTGTTTTCCTTGCTGAATGTGTGGATGACTCCCTGCATAGAAAAGCTAGGAGGAGGTTTTCTGAATGACAGTGGGGCCCCACCCTTGCTGGAGAACACAGGAGGAAAGGAGCGAGAGGGGAGGGGGCAGCTGAGAGTGTGGGCCTAGGCAGGAAAGATATGAAGACCATGCTGTTGAGTGAATTTCAGCGACGCTCTTTCTACTGGAGAACACTTGCATATCTTTTAGAGGCTTCCTGGAGTGTGTGTGTGTGTGAGTGTGTGTGTGTGTGTGATGTGTGTGTGTGTGTGTGCTGACACAGCATCCTAGTGAAAGGAGCCTTAGGGAAGGAACATGGCGCCCGGGTCTTTTCTTAGTTGCACTGTCTTTATTTACTGAGTGTTTTCTGGATGCCAAGTTCTCTGGTATTCCCCTGTGAGTCATAGAACAGCAAATGGAAGAGCCTTGTCTTTCTTAATCCAACGTCTGTGATCTTAAAAACCACCCCCACTAAATTACAGGGCAGAGAATTTCTCCCAGCAAAATCCAATTTGGGACTAAAATCATGGAAATGGGTTCTTAGCGGTGTCCGTGGCGCCCCCTACTGGAACTACTGATCCTCACAGCCTCTCCCAACTGCAGCATCGTAACTGCCACACGTTGGCCAAGCAGAAGCTTGCACTGGGCTGGCTGGCTGGCGTTTGTGGAGGCCACCGACTGACCGGAAGAGCCTGGACATGGCCCTGAGGTCCCATCACTCCTCCATCGGGTCCTGCACCCACCAGAAGATGCCTAGAGAGAAACGTGAGATTAAAGATTGTAAGATGTTAGGGAAAGCAAAGACTGTAAACATGCCATTTTTCCCCCAAATCCAGGAAATCTTAGCTTTCTTGTAACAAATAGTAAGAAAACCTTTAAGGAAGCAAATGAAATGTTTGCCCGACTGTCATCAGGCTTCCTGCAGACAGACACAAAAGATCCATGAGCATGGAGCAGAGAAGGAGATGGGAAAATGTGTTCAAAGTAGTCGCGCTTTCCTTTCAGGCATCGGAGAGTGCTCCATCTACTTCTAGGGCACCTGGTTCTGTGGAGAGACAGGGAGGGACGAATTCCGAGTGTTGTTCATTGATGACATGAAGAAATGGCCATGCAGGAAAGATAACTGATGAATCAAAGAACTATTCTTCACCCCATGGTGCCGCGGGAAGCTTTGTGGCTGTCACAGATTCACCAGGAACTCAGTGTTTGGTGACTTAGTCTCCTGTGTGATGGTATCTCATGATGGGACCTTTGGCAGATTATAGGTCATGTGAGTGAGGCCCTAAAAACGGGATTAGTGCCCTTAAAAAAGAGACATGAGAGAGCTTCCTCTTCCCCAGCACCTTCCCCACCAAGAGAGGACATGGCGAGAAAAGGCTGTCTGCAAACCTGGGGAAAGGCCCTCACCAGACACCAGGTCTCCCGGTGCCTTGACCTTGGATATCCCAGCCTCCAGAACTGTGAGGAAGAACTGTTTGTTGTTTGAGCCACTCCATCCACAGCTTCTGTTGGAGCACCCTCGGCTGGCTAAGACAGTAACAAACATTTGAAGAGATTAAAGAACCTAGAAATTCTGATAGAAATGGGTACACAGCATCTACAGTCAGCGTAGCCAACATTTACTAAACTCCAGGATGTAGTAAATAAACAATGAGCAACGGTGGGTTCTGCTTATGCCAGAGGACCCTGGTTCTGCAAGGGCAGGTAAGTTGGCTTTGAATCCTGTACCCAGACGCAGGGTCTTCAGCAAGTCACTTAGCTTCTGTGCTCTGTTTCTCTCTGCATGGAACGGAGGCCACAGCATCTAAGGGAGAAAGTAGGGTTGCAGACGGAACACTACAATATCTACAAGAGGTGCTTAACAAGGGATCTGTGTCTAGTTGGGGAAGAAAGAGGTGCCATTTTCTTTTCCATGCTTGGCAGGGAAAGAACCCTCCACCGTCTGCCGTGCCATGGCTCTGGTGCCTCCTCCATCTCCGCAGTGATGTGACTGGCAGACAGCATGCTTCCGGGCGCTCCTCCCACCCGTCCCACCCATAGCTGTAGTGCTCACAGTTCTCAGGAAGCCTGGACTCCACAGCCAGGAGCAAGGCTGGCTGAGACCCTCCAAGAAGCTGCTCTTTTCCGGGCACTGTGCTGAGCACCACCCAGACATTTAACCCTCATATGAACTCCAGGAAGAAGGATGATCATTCATTGTCCAGTTCAGGACAGAGATGGTGCTTAATCTCTCTATGGCCACAGAGTTAAACATCCAGCCAGAATTCAAACCCATATTTCCTGACATCTCAACTCCTAATTAAAATTAACTTCAAGATTCCTGGGCAAATGTACCAGGCGTCTTGCTGTGGCACCACGGGGCATGTGGGGGAGGCCTGGGCAGCAGGTGCCTCCTGCCACTTCACATGTCGGTGGCCGTCCCCTGGTCCAAGCACCCCACAGACACCCAGACATTACATTTTTAATTATAATAGTTATTTCACTTTTACTCTGTACATACATATGTCCGAATTGCCTCCACAAAGACTTGCAGAAGTTTACAGAAACTGAGAGAAAATAAAACAATGTAGAAATGTAAGCCAAACATTGGTATCAGAACCCACCAACTCACCTACCTTCATAGCCCAGGAGGATCTGTCGGTGCTGACGACACCCTGCCCAGGACAGAGGCTGGCGGCAGCTGCTGGAGGCACAGAGGGCACTGCCTCTGCTTTATGGGCCCTGCTAGCCTCGGGCTCAAGCAGGCGTCAAAAATCTCTGCTTGTATTTGAGCCACAAAAGCCTGTCATTTTTCTTAAATATCCTCATGTAGCAGGAAATCCAGTCATCCTACAACTTGACTCTTGTCCCCTTCATTTGCAAGAATATGCACTGAAGTTTGACCCCGTAACTGATACACTTTGGCTGTGTTCCACCCAAATCTCATCTTCAACGGTAGCTCCCATAATTCCCACGTGTTGTGGGAGGGGCCTGGTGGGAGAGCACTGAATCATGGGGGTGGGTCTTTCCCATCCTGTTCTCATGGTAGTGAAGAAGTCTCACGAGATCTGATGGTTTTATAGATGGGAGTTGCCCTGCACATGCTCTCTTTTTGTCAGCCGCCATAGAAGACGTCTCTTCGCTCTTCCTTTACCTTCTGCCATGACTGAGGCCTTCCCAGCCATGCGGAACTGTGAGTCCATTAAACTTTTTTTTTTAATAAATTACCCAGTCCCAGGTATGTCTTTATCAGCAGCGTGAGAACAGACTAATACAGTAACCTAGAACACCTGTAATACAAGTGAGCTGGGGGTGACCTTGCTCTAACCTCCTAAGGAAAGCCCATCCCTCCAACGTGGGTATAATTTTGCTAGCCACTCCTATCTTGAAGACAGTAATAAAAGACAATTCCTGATCTTGAAAGGGAAACAGAGAGACAGAAATGCACCATTCCCAGGAACTGATGATTTGACATGGGCAGGAAGAAAGCCATTCCTTTAAAAAATATATCAACAACAAAAACAAAGGATTCTAGGGATTTTGAGGGTACTTTTAAGGGAACCAAAAAGATCTCTCTGACTTGGCGGAAAGCACAGGCAATATGGCCATGCCAGCAGGGCCATCCTGCAAGGAGCGGGCGTGGCCCCTGCTCAGTAATGTGCAAGCTCCAGGCCACATGCAGGGGGCCTCCAGGGACGACATCCCAGCAAGTCTATTTGGTGGCCTTTGCACAAAAGTCTGTGAATCCTTCCTCTTGGGTAAGGGGAGGGGTTGGATACGAAAGGACCTCATTTTTCCCTCCATGTAGCTCTCCCACAGTCACAGGCTCATGCCTAGACCCAAGCTATGCAAAGCCTGAGCACCAAGTTTTGTAAGAGCTGGCAGCCTCTGCAGGGAGACGAGAAGGGGAGGCACAAAGAGCCTGCAGGAGAACTTGCTGGAAATGATCTACAGAGGGAGGCAAGGCAAGAGACCACATCCCACAGAATCCCAGTGAGCAGGAGCTCGGGGCCAGCTCCCCTCCCAGGGAAGTCAGGGCCTGAGGAACGGCACTTGGAGGAATCTGCCAGGCACCGCGGGCTCAGGCCATTGTGCACAGCACATGGGCCACTCATTTCATGTTTCCAGGGAGGGCCATTCACGTAGACCACCTTGTGAACAGGGCCTCTTGGAGAGGGACAGCTTACATTTATGTAATCCTCTGGGTCAGCCCTGAGACCTCCTACTCGACCCACGCACCAGCAATCTCACACTCCAGGTCCAGGAGTATTGACCCCTTCTCACTCACCATTCACTGGAAGGGGATATCTAACCATGGGAAGGACAGGGATAAGTTACCAGCACCGATGCTTCTGTACTGCTTGGTTTAATCATCGACATCAACCCCACCTTCCTACACACGTGCTTTTGTGAGACACTCAGCGATCCTCACACAGGTGACAGGCATGGACGTCCATTTGGAGCAATCACTTTGGCTTTTATCCTGAAAAGGCAAAATCTTCAATGATCAATTATCTTGTGATTTTGAGAGTTATAACTGCAAGAGGAGAAACCAAGTGCCACAGTTTAATTATACACTTAAATTTAGATTTGCATAGTTCATCTTGGTATCTATAAAAATTATGTTTAGGTGCCTAAAATTGTATCTGCCATTTGCAACAGATACTGATATCTTTCTATATGGATGGAGTTTAGCAAAACGCCAATTCACTAATATGGAATTTTCCTTAAAAAAAAAAATTACCTTGGTTCATAGCTGGAAAGTCTCCACCCTTGTAGAGGTGAGCACATTCCGTTCACAGCCCACAGGACGCTGAGTGGATTCTCCCAGCTGCAGTGCACACCTCAGCCCACTCACGATCCTAGAGGTGTGGGCAAGGGCTGATTCTAAAGACTTCAGTTTTGCAGGAAAGTATAGACAGGGAAATAAGTCTAGAACCAGGGACACGATTATCCCCCAGGCACCTTCTTCACTCACTGGAACCCCTGCTGCAGCCCGGCATGGAGCTGCGCTAGCCGGCGACCTCTGTCAACACCAGAGCAGGCTGGTGCAGACACAGGCAGAGTCTTAAGCTCTGGGCAACATTTGGCCAGGCAGAGGCAGAAAAATTCTTCCAACCTTATTAGGAGTTTCAGAGCAAAGCTAGTTTTACCGCAAAATATAGCACTGGGAGTGTGCTTTCCAGTCTATCGTTAAATTTGGCCTCCTGGGAGGCAACTTGCATATCCTTATCTTTCTTTAGCCTGTGACTAGCCTGACAGTGTTGAGCATGCCACGTGTGCGATGTGTGTCTTCCACTACGTCACTGAAGAGTCACCAAAAGTATGAGGAAAAAAGGACGTTCAAGCATCAACTGTATCTAAAAGTGTATTGTTTATAAATAGCCCTCCAGCCAGACTGAGAAATATTAAAGGCTCATATTTGAGAAATTACACTCCCCAAATGGCATATTGGCAACTCTTCCATTTTTTGTCCTTATTCTTTACAGGAGACACAGAAGCTGTCACTTCTCAGGCCCTTACCCAAAAATTATCTGGTCTAAATATTCTTCTGTGATGCTATTTTGCAGGGTTGACATAATCAGGGTGGCATAATTCAATTTTTTTAATTAGCCATTTATTATAGTGTGGGCAAGACATAAACATTTCCATGAATCACACACGTAAATAACGGAAACTAAAAGTAAAATGAATTTTCCCTATCGGCAGGGTAATAGTTTAATTGTACACAGTTATTCTTACATTAAAAGCTGCATACCTGGCAAGCTTTATCGGGTAACAGGGACTTTTAAATGTGCCAATGTTTCTACACAAGTAACGTGGGTCAATTGCAAAAGGGATAACCATAATGATTAAATCATTAAAATTTTGTCTATGCTTCACAGAGCATAGAGAAAATTAACTTCCCACCAACCTCATTTTTCTGCTGAACATGAAATAATGATTTTCTGCCAGTATAATTACAAAGCTAACATCTGATAGAGTCAGCATCCAGGGGGATTATCACAGGCATGAGTATTAGACCTCATTACCAGCTTGACTGCAAAATTATTACATCTTGTAATTGGAGGGTGAGATTTATATACAGATTGGCCGGGTTTCTGTAAGATTGTAATTACAAGCTTCGTTGGTTTGCTACTTATCACAGGGTGCAGGAGGCGGCAAAAACAAGCAGAGGGAAGGCCATTTCATTAAGCTGTAACCCTATCAAGGGAGGAGCGCTGTAACGTCCCTGTATTTATTAGGCCAAACAGAGCTGTTTGCAGAAGGGGAGGCCATTTATTACCGCCTGACAAATGGGATTTCATTTATTTAACCTCGGTGATCTATTTCAGTAAAACGTACAAACGAGCCATCCATTTTATGATTCCGGAGTCAACGCTCAATTATCTAAAGGCTAACTGAGTGTTAAAGTGGCCATCTGCTAGGATGAATTCATTGATTTAATTTGCTGCATGTTGCTGAATGGTTCCGGGTAGGCGAGGAGGTGGGGCGGCTGCCGGAGGGGGGCCGGGCGCCCCGAGAGTGTGCGCGCGTGTGCCTGGGTGTGCACGCGCACGTGTTTAATCCTCACACAATGCAAGGAGGCGATCAATAGCAGCTTAAATTTTATGAGACAAGGAGTTAAGTTGCTCAGCTCAAGCCAGAACACCTTTGTTCTCCCATAACAAGTAATCTCCGCGGCGGAATTAATATTGACAGACTGGCTTCTTTGTGGCTAATTTGGAGGGCACCCGGGCCAATGGGCGGGCGGGCGGTGATAGAGCTGTTATTAGGGTTCATTACGCCCCGCGCGATCGATGCCCGGGCCGCCCGCAGGAAGGAGGCGCGCGCCTGGCCCCCCGCCTCAGCCGGTCCACGCTGCACTCCGGCTTTCAAAAGGGGGCTTTTGCAAAATGAATAACTGGGAAGGAAATAAATGAGAAAGGAAATAAACGGGCGTTGCTTGGCGAGCCAGGTCTCGGTGTTGGGAGCCATGGACTTGGGGAGGAGGAGAGGAAATGCGGGGAGGGCGGCACGGAGGCGGTCAGGCCCTGCTGTGCTCCAGGGACCGGCGTTCCCAGGACTGGACCCCGACCCCAGCGGTGGCTCCGTTCCTTAGGGTTCGATGCCCCACCCCACTCTCGGCCTAGTCCTTGCCAAGCCCCACAAGCCGGCTCAGCCTCTGTGGAACGAACGGGAGGGTTCCATGGCAGGAATGAACGTTTCTGGGGTGGGGAAAACGGTCTCTCGAGGGCGCGCACACCCTTGCTTAGGCTTTGGGAGTGTTTTCTTCACAGACATTTTCGCCACACAGAAGGAGCCTGCAGAGCAGGTGCTCACAGGGAAGTTTCTAGAACATTCCTCTCTGCAAGATGCTGCCTCTCTCAACTCTGAAAGGGTCCTAGTGGGTACAAGCACCCCTCAGACAATAACCCATTTCTCTTGTGGCTGACTCAGCGCACATGAGAAGCTTTCCAGAGTGGGCACAGGAAAGCCGTGCACTGTGCATTTCTCTGTGTGGCCTGACAGCCGTGCGTGAAATCGGGACTGCATCGCACTCCAGAAGGAAAAAGGACAGGCCTGTGCTGATGAGGGCCATGGCTCCGGACTCTCATGCCATGTCCTTGCGGGTGGGTGGAGAGTGGATGGAGAGAGTGGCGGCCTCTGCTCTGCGGCTGGCCGGGCCCATGTGCTTCTCTGCCCATAGAACAGGGGCAGGAACTCTGGATTCTCTTCATGCACACTTTCTCCTTGTGGTCACAGTCTCCTCTGTTCTCCCCATCTCCTCCCCAGTGAGCTCACTTTCTGCCTCCAGCTGTGGGCTCCACCGCAGGCCTCTGCCCACCTCTCCCTTGCTCACTGCCAACCCCCTCTCTCCCACCCATGCCTTCTCCTCTAAGTCCTCTGTTCCTAAGCAACTCTGTTGGAAGAGAGCACTAGCGTCCCGTGTCAGTGTTGGGAAGGACGATCTCTCCTCCTGCGAACTTCTAGAGCTGCCCGGGTCCTGCTCCACACCTGGATCCTGCCGCACATGGCCACTGGCTCACTCTCCTGGTGAATGAGGCTTTGCCAAATGCAATCACTGCTCCCACCAGTGTGTCTCCTGGGTTCCCGTGCAGGATGTCTATGCAGCACACTAGGGCATCACCGGGGCGACACTGCCGTCAGAAAACAAGAGAATACTGAGAGGCCTCAGGAGGTGGGCTCTGCTGAATGTCAGTGTGTCTTCAGGGCCTGGTGGGGACTGCAAGGGGCCTGGAGTTCGCCCCATGGAGGGAGCAGTGCAGAAGCGTGGGGAGTTTGCCATCAGGTGGTCCCTGCAGGTGTCATGATTCACAAGTGCCTCAGCACTGCACATTCGGTTCACTGGGAGAGAAATGCACCTGTGTTTTTAAACGAGTATTCCTAGTCCAATACCTCCAGATCAGAGTTTTCCCCGAAGAATCAATTTGGAAATTCTCTGCCTTTATGAGCACTGGAAGTATTCTGTGCCTCTTGTTTTCAAAGTCTTTCCTGTATTACAGTGCATTGTTTGAATTACCCCAATAGAGGCCCCTCTTTGCCATTGCAGGGGGCCAATTTTTTTTATTTTTTTCTTGAGACAAACTGAAACCAGTGTTTATGTCACATGTATAGTGTGCATTTAGTTTGTCTACTCAATATGTGTTCATTACACTGATCAACTTGTAATCATTAGAAATATTTACACTTGAAACTTTGAAAATCATTATTGAATGGGCTAACCTATGCTTTATAACTTATTTACTTTTAAAATGTATTTAAGACAGTTCTTGGCTTCTGCCAGGAATCTATGGAATAAATATGAGCAATTGGTCTTGTGTTCCATTTGCTCATAGATAAAATAAGCAAACTTGACATATCAAGTATTTCTCCTTAGAACCTGAATTATCCTATTGATTTTTGTATCTAAAGAACTATATGGCACTCTATCTTGCCTCTCTTATGTGCTATTTTAGGGGCAGGCTGCTTTAGGCTGTATTTATTTAGAGCAATCGATGTGATGTAGCCGTTTAATCATTTGCACAATCTAAATGGTTCCCACAAGCCATTGAAACAGGAAACTGACTTAGTTGGTCTTAGAAATAGCCACAATAGCCAGATTAGTTGCAATGCTTGGATCAGGCAGTTGCTTAAAACAGAAACAAACACAAAACAAAATCAACAACAATGATGTCAGTACAACCGTGGCCAGGAGAGACCATGTGCTCTGTGGACTTCCAACCAGATGTCTGTGTCTGTGTGGGGTGTGGGGGGACCCACAGTACACGGCGCCCAGAAGTGATGTGGAAGCCCAGCTTTACTGATTATTCAGTTACTGTTACCACGGGGAATTGAAGACTGGGGTTGGGTCAAGATCTGAGCAGGACTCCGAGAGTTGAAAGTGGCATATCCCATGACTGACACCAAAATGCCTTTTCCAGTAAAAGGAAGAGTTGAAGTGCTAGCCTCCAAGGAACACAGGCTCACACAGCCACCAGAGAGAAGGCGGGAAGGTATCCCAGCTTCAACGAAACTCATTTCCTCCATTCGAGGCACTGACTCCAGGGAGCCTCCTTGTCAGAAGTACAAGCTTTTTTGTCTGCACTTAAAACAACTAAAACGTGTTGTTCAAATCCCAATTGTTTTCAGCAATAGAAAAAAGCACAGCAGGATATGTCTAGCATTTTCTAAATATCAATGAGTTACTGTTCAACTCATTCTTTCTACTTCAAGACAGCAGAAACTACAAGATTAATTTATGTTGTTCATCCCTTGAGAAATTGTCCAATTTATAATAAACATTAGTACATACACCTAGACACATTCACATTTATTACTTATATCTAATATATTCAGTCTCGGGAAACTATATTACCTTTTTTCAGAGTATTGTGATGCTACAAATTAATTTGATTCAGCTTTCTACCTTAAATAATTCCTTCTAACAGCAAACCCTGTTTAGACTATTTCCACTTAATGCAATTATTGATAGTTAGATTTAAATCTTCCACCTTGCAAGACATCCATGTTTTCTACTTGATTTCTACTTTCCTCATTTTCTGCCTTGTTTTTGATTAATTTAATATTGTTATATTTTAATTTTATCTCTACTATTGATGCAATAGTTATATCTATCCATCTATCTACCCATCTAGCCATCTATCTATTCATCCATCCATCCATCTATCAGCCATCTATCTATCCATCTATTCATCAGTCTATTCATATTTGCATCTATCTCTTCATCTATCTATCTATTCATCTATCCATCTATCTTTCTATCCATCTATCCATCCATCTATCT